>NW_026643175.1:600000-818546 GCF_028828195.1 Penicillium verhagenii | reverse complement strand
ATAGATTTATTAAGCTTTTAGCCTAATTTATTAAAAAATATTATAAGATAGCTAATATATTATATTATAAATAAATTATATTATTATATAATATTAGGATTAATAAATAGAATAAATAAATAAAAGAAATAAATAATATAAATAAGCTTATTAAAACTATCTACTAAATAAACTAAATACTAAAATCTCTAAGTATCCCTTCTTTTATACTTAATAATCTCTTTTTTCTTATTTATATCCTTTTAATATATTAAATTACTTATTACTCTTATAGACTTATCTTATTTATATATTATTAATATGAATAAAAATAGATTAATTAACTAATAAGCTATAGATATATAATATTAAAGGATATTCTTTATAATATTTATTATATATAATCCTTTATTCTAATAAATTATAATATTATTTATATAACTAATATTAATATAAAGAATAGATAAATAATATTATCTTAAGATCTATAAATACTCTAAAAGATATATTCAGATTATATTAATAGCTATTTTATTAATTATATTATAAAATATCTTTAGAAGATAGTAAAGCTAATCTAAAAGATATATTCTAAATATAAATAATATTATTTTAAAGACTAATTTTAGTATTATTAATTATCTTATATAATCTTTAAGATCTTAATTTAAACTAATAATCTTAATCCTAAGTTTAATAAAATTAAGATATATAAATAAGATATATTATATATTTATCTTATTATATTTATAATAATAATAACATAAGAGATTTAGTTAAGAGCTTCTTAATTAAATATCTAAATAATTATCTTATTTTATTAAGTAATAATAATAATTAAATATATTAATAATACTAATTTTTTAGTTTATATTTAAATAAATATTATATTTATTATATAATATAAAGATTTAGAAATAAATATATAATTTTAGTAAGAATAAAAAATAAATCTTAAATATAATCTTTATAATTTAAAGATTATTATTTCTTAAATCTATTTCTTAAAATATTTATTTATATATTATTATATATATAATAATAAAAAGAAATAATATATAAATAATATTATTAATAAGTTTTATAATTTTTCTAGTAAATATATTAATATATTTATTATTAATAATATTTTTATATTATAGAAATTAATAGATTTAGATTTTTTAGAATCTATAAATTTAATCTAATAATCTAATAATTATATATAATATTTATTAATTTTAATTATAAACTCTTTTATATAAAATATTAATTATAATTATAATATCCTAGATATTATTTAATAACTAGATTATTATTTATTATCTTTTAATAAGTTAGTTAATCTTATTTTTATTATTTATTTATTATTATAATAAATATTATTCTTTATATCTAGATTTATTTAATTATAAATAGGAGTATTTAGATAAATCTATTATTATTTAGATAGATTTTACTAAATCTAAAAAACTTAGTTATTCTTATTATCTATAATATATAAAAATCTATATATTCTTAGCTAAATTATATATAAAAATATATCTTCAATCTATAATATTTAATTATTCTAACTAATTAAGAATCATTTATTATTTTTAGATAGATCTACTCTAAATTATCTAGATTTTATTAAGAATATATTAAACTAAATAAAAAAGATTATTTATTTTTAAACCTATTAAATCCTTATAATCTTAATAAATCTCTATAAAATAAATTAAAATAATAAATAAATAAATAAATAAAAATATCTTAGATATCTTAATAAGTTTTTTAATAATTAATATTTTTTTAATAATAAATTTAAATAAAAGATTTATTTTTTAAAAATATAATAAATAATATTTAATTTAAATATAATTATCTTAATTATTATATATTTTTATAATATTAAAAATAAAATAAAAAACTAATAAATCTATAAAATATTATATATAAAAATCTATAATTAATTATTAATAATTCTTTTTTTTTAAAATCTATTTTTATAATTAATCTAATAAAATTAAATTAGATCTAAATAAAATCTTATTAAAGAATATTTAATTTATTAATAAATATTTTAATAATATTTAATATTAAATAATTTAATAATTCTTAATAAATTATAAATATTATTTTTAAAATATAAAGATTTTTAAAAAAGTTTAATTTTTAATAATTTAAAAATTCTTTATATTAATAATAAATTAATAGATTAAATTAATAAAATCTAAAAAGTTTTTAAATAAAAAATAAAAAAAGATTATCTAAAATTAATTATAATCTATAAAAATTTTAAAATCTAGATTAAATAAGAATTCTTAAAATATCTTAAAAAAAAAAAGATAAAATAATTTTAATATTATATATTTAAAAAAAGTTTATATAATAATATTTTATAAAATTATATTAAATTTTAATTATTTTTAATTATAATATTCTTAAGAATATCTTAATATAATATTTTTATAAAAATATTAATCTTAAATTATAATAATAATAAATGAAAATAAATATTTAAAAATTATTTAAATTTAAGATAAAAAATATTATTTTATTATATTATATATTTATTTATATTTTTTTATTAATATATAAAATAAGCTAATTTAAATATTATAGATTTATTAATTATATTAATTTAATTAATTAATGAAAAATAATTAATATAAGATCTTATTAATTATTTAAAAAAGATTTTTTATATTCTTATTTTAAAAAAAAACTTATTTAAATTTTATATTTAATATTAAACTAAGATTACCTTCTTTAATAAAATCTAAATTAAATTAATTTTATTTAATATAAGATTTATTAAATATTATAAATAATTCTTTTATATATTTCTTAGTAATAATTAAGATAAATGATAATAAAATAAGAATAAAAATAATAATTAATTTTAGATTAATTTATTTTTTTATAATATTAATTATTTTAGAAAAAATAGATTAAAAGTTTTAAATCTATACTTTTTTTTATAAATTAAAAATTATATTATTAAATAATAAAAACTTATTAATTTAAGAATTTATATAATTATTAATATAATTATAAAAATAAATTAAATAAATCTATATATAAATTCTTAATCTTATTAATTATAAATTTATCCTTAATTATAATTATTTATATAACTAAAACTCTTAATTTAATTAAATAATCTTAATTATAATCTTTTATAATTAATAATAAAAAATCTATTAAATATAATTAGTATTTTATATAAGAAATAATAATATTTAAAAAATTATTCTTAATCTTATATTTAATATAACTCTTTTATATAAAATATTAATTGTAACTATAATATCTTAGATATTATTTAATAGTTAGATTATTATTAATTATTTCTTATTAAATTAATTAATCTTATTTTTATTATATATTTATTATTATATAATTATTATTATATAATTATTATTATATAATTATTATATACTAATTCTAGTATTTAATATATCCTATAATAATAAAAATAAAGAAAAAAGGATTAACTAACTATCTATTAACTATTATTATAATAATAGATTAGTCTTAGTCTTCTACTAAAGATTATAATATCTATATTTCTATTATTAATATATTAAAGATCTCTAAATAATAGAAACTACTTATGACTAATAATTCCTTATTCCCTATAAAAGCTTTATATAATCTCCTTAATACTATAATTTCCTTAACTAAGAAGATAACTAATAATAAGCTTCTTATAGAACTTTAGTATCTTAGGGCCTAGTTTAATTAATAGAGTATAATATAAGCTAATACTCTTTATAAACTATAAACTATTATTAACTATTAGATAATCTTTATTATTATTACTATCTTACCTAATTAGTATTAACTAATAGATTATTATACTATATTATATAGTAATTTAGATATCTTACTTATCTTTAGCTAGATAAGAAAGACTAATATTAATAATATAATCCTCTTAAATAATATTATATTATAGTATATTTTATATAAAGATCTCTAGATAATTATCTATAATATTAATACTAAGATTACTAATTATCTATATAACTATCTTAATAATATTATCTAATATATAAATTATAATATTAAAGATATATATAATACTATTAAGATTATCCTAATTAAGATATCTATTAGTTTTATTCTTCTTAATAATAATATCTTACTATACTATAATAATATTACTAATATATAATAACTTATAGATCTTAATATTAAGTACTCTAATCCTAAGAAATCCTAGTAAATAATCTTTAGCCTTAAGATCTATCTTAAACTACTAATATTTATAATAATAATATATAATATATCCCTTAATTTAAAGCCCTCTTCTACTAATATTATTATATATCTCTAATTATAGAATATATATTATATTCTATATATTACTAAGATTATATATCTAAGATAGCTCTAACTAGCTTATAAGATTAAGGAATTATATATAAAAGAATATACTACTACTAAACTTATCCTTAAGTTTAATACTACTAATATTATAAATTTAATAATTTAACTAAGCTTAGTACTGAATAGTAATGATTATAATTATTAGTTCTTTAATAATAATTAATATCTATAATAATACTTTTATTATTAAATATATAATTATATTACTTATAATTATAGAAGATAAGCCTAATATATATATTATATAAGATTATATAACTCTAAAGAGTATATCTAAGCTTATAATTATATTATTATTAAGTATATTATATATATTTAATTTAATAAGATTATTATTAATCTAATAATTATTAATTATTTTATATATAAATATAAATACTCTTATTATACTAAGAAGCTTAAACTACTCTATATCTTATATATATAAGATTTTTTTATATATTATATATTCTTTATTATCTCTTTTCTTATTATATCTTCTTATACTCTAATAATAATTCTTTTATCTTAAATATTATTATATATCAATATTATTATTATTATTATTAAGAATTAAGATTATAATCCTAATCCTCTCTTTCTTTTATAAGAGCTTAGTTATTTATTAAAATTAAGTAAAATAGATAATATTATTATCTTTTAATAATATTATTCTTAGGAATAATAATAATAATAATATTATAGATTTTAATCTAGATATTTATAAGATCTTTAATAATTTTATTATATTTATTTCTATTTTTCTTAATCTTATTAATCTAGAATTAATTAATATATAAATATAAAACTATAATAAATATATAAAAGAGAAATCTAAGAATAAACTTAATTAAGATATATCTAAATTATAATTATTATAAAAAATATCTACTTATAATATATTATATATATAATAAATAAATTATTAAAGATCTTATAGATTAATTACTATAAATCTAATAATATAATAATAAATATTTTTTTAGTAAAAAAAAGATATAGAAATATAATATCTTAATAATTTAAGAGCTAAAGATATATTATTAAATAAAGCCTAAGATAGGGATTTATTTATAAATCTTAGATAATTAATTTTATATATTTTTATAATTAATATTTATAATATTATATAAAAAAATACTTAGAATATAATTATATATTTATTTTTTTATTTTTAAGATTATTAATCTAAAGACTTAATTTATTAAATATTATAAGAAAATATTATTATATTAATATTTAACTTAGATATAATAAATAAATTATATATTTATAATATATATTTTTAAGAGAAATTTAATAATAATCCTATATTTATTTATAAAATAAAAAAGGATTAATTATATTATATATAATATTTAGTATATATTTTATAGATTAATATATAATAGTTAATAATTTTAATCTATATTATCTTTTATAATTAATAAATATATAAATATAAAATATTAATAATAATAATAATATTAATAATCTTATATATATAATAAATAATTTTAATCTTAATCTCTTAATTAAATATAAGATAAGAATATTTAAAAATCTTATATATATATATAATATTTAAAATATATTAGATTTAATATAAATTATAATCTTATTAATAAATTATATAATATATTATATATTATACTAAGATTAATAACTTAATATAAATTATATTCTTATATTTATTAAGGTTAATATATAAATCTTTTATACAAAGGTTTATAAATAATAAGATTAATAAATAATAGATTAAGAAGCTAAATAATTTTTTTTTTTAATCTTATATCTTATAATAAAAAAATCTTAATTAAGAATTAGATTTTATTATTAAGATTAATATTATAATAATATTATTAATAAATATAATATATATAATATTAAAAAATATAATATTAATATATATAATCTATCTAAGTTATTTATATCTTATTTATTTAATAATATTTATCTTAATATAATAAAAAAGATTATAAGATTTTTTATATATTATAATTTAAATTCAACTAAGAAAATAAGAAATAAAATTAATAAGTTTATTAAGATTAAATAATAATAATAATAATATTAATTAATAATTTTTAATATTTAATTAAAAAAAAATATAAGAAATATCTTATTTTTTATTTATATTAATATTTAAGATTAATAATTATAAATTTATAATTACTAAAAAAAAATATTATTTTAAAATAATTTCTTTTTATAATTTCTTTTTATTAATTTAGATAATATTAATAAATTTATTTATTTAGATATAATTCTTATATTTAATAAAACCTTTATAAATAAAATTAAAATTATTATTTAATAATTAATATTATATAATATATTAGGTTTTTTAGAGACTTTTAATCTTATTTAGAAATATATAATATAAATTCTGCGTTTTTTAGAAATTATTATAGTTTTTTTTAATATATATTTAATATTAAGATATTATTTATAAATTTTTTATAATAATCTTATTATTATTATTTATAAATTAAGAAAACTAGATTATTTTAATCTAAATATATAATATTTAGTTTTCTTATTAAAAATATTAATAACTCTTTTATATAAAATATTAATTATAATTATAATATCTTAGATATTATTTAATAGCTAGAATATTATTAATTATTTCTTATTAAGTTAATTAATCTATTTTTATTATATATTTATTATTATATAATTATTATATATTAGTTTTAATATTTTTATATATCTTATAATAACTAAAATAAAGAAGAAGAGATTAATTAGTTATTTATTAATTATTAATTATATTATAGAATAATCTTAGTCTTTTATTAAAGATTATAATATATATACTTTTATTATTAATATATTAAAGATCTTTAAATAATAGAAGTTATTTATTAATAATAATTCCCTATCTCTTATAAAAGCTCTATATAATCTTCTTAATATTATAATTTCTTTAGCTAAGAGGATAATTAATAATAAGCTTTTTATATAATTTTAGTATATATAAGCCTAATTTAACTCTCTTATATAAAATACTAACTATAGTTATAGTATCCTAGATACTATTTAGTAGCTAGAATATTATTAATTACTTCTTACTAAGTTAATTAATCCTATTTTTATTATATATTTATTACTATATAGTTACTATATACTAATTCTAGTACTTAATATATCCTATAATAGTAAAAATAAAGAAAAAGGGGTTAACTAGCTATCTATTAAATACTATAAACTTAGTAGAATAGTTTTAACCCTTTACTAAAGATTATAATATCTATACTTCTATAGTTAATATATTAAAGATCTTTAAGTAGTAGAAGTTACTTATTAATAATAATTCCCTATCCCTTATAAAAGCTCTATATAACCTCTTTAATACTATAATTTCCTTAGCTAAGAAGATAATTAATAATAAGCTTTTTATAGAACTTTAGTATTTATAAACCTAGTTTAATTAATAAAATATTATTTAGGCTAATATCCTATATAAGCTATAGAATATTATTAATTATTAAATTATTATTATTATTATTATTATTATTATTATCTTAATAGGTTAGTATTAACTAATAAATTATTATATTATATTATATAATAGTTCTAATATTTTACTTATCTCTAGCTAGATAGGAAAGATTAGTATTAATAATATTATCTCCTCTAATAATATTAGTAGTAGTAGTAATATTATACTATAATATATTTTATATAAAGATCTTTAGATAATTATCTATAATATTAATACTAAGATTACTAACTACCTATATAACTATCCTAATAATATTATTTAGTATATAAATTATAATATTAAAGATATATATAATACTACTAGACTAAAGATTCCTCTTATTAAGCTCTTTATTAGCTTTATTCTTTTTAGTAGTAATATTCTATTATATTATAATAGTATAATTAATATATAATAATTTATTAATCTTAATATTAAGTACCTTAATAAATCTTAATATATTATCTTTAGTCTTAAGACTTATCTTAAATTATTAATATTTATTATAGTAATATATAGTATATTCCTTAATTTTAAGCCCTTTTTTTATTAATATTATTATATATCTTTAATTATAGAATATATACTATATTCTATATAATACTAAGATTATATATTTAGGCTAATTCTTATTAATTTATAAGATTAAGGAATTATATTTAAAGGAATATATAACTACTAAACTTATTCTTAAGTTTAATATTATTAATACTACTATCTTAGTAATTTAACTAGGCTTAGTACTAAATAATAAGGATTATAACTACTAGTTCTTTAATAATAGTTAATATTTATAGTAATATTTCTATTACTAGATATATAGCTATATTATTTATAATTATAAAAGATAAGCCTAGTATATATATTATATAGGATTATATAACTCTAAGGAGTATATAACTCTAAGGAGTATATATAAGCTTATAATTATATTACTACTAAATATATTATATATATTTAATTTAATAAGATTATTATTAATCTAATAGCTATTAACTATTTTATATATAAATATAAGTATTCTTATTATACTAAGAAGCTTAAACTTCTTTATATTTTATATATATAAGGTCCTCTTATATATTATATATTCTTTATTACTCCTTTTTTTATTATTCTTTTTTATACTCTTATAGTAATATTCCTATCTTAAGTAAATTATATTTACTTAGGAAGCCTTCTTAAATATTATTATATATTAATATTATTATTATTATTAGTAGAGATTATAGTCTTAATCCTTTCTTCTTCTTATAAAAACTTAGTTTTTTATAAGAATTAAGTAATATAGATAATTATATTATCTTTTAATAATATTACTCTTAAAAATAATAATAATAATATTATAAACTCTAATCCTAATATTTATAAGATCTTTAATAACTCTATTATATCTACTTCTACTTCTTTTAATCCTATTAATCTAGAGTTAATTAATATATAAATAAGAGACTATAATAAATATATAAAAGAGGAATCTAAGAATAAACTTAGTTAAGATATATCTAAATTATAGTTATTATAGAAGATATCTATTTATAATATATTATATATATAATAAATAAGTTATTAATAATCTTATAGACTAATTATTATAAATCTAATAATATAATAATAAAATATCTTTTTAGTAAGAAAAGGATATAGAAATATAATATCCTAATAATCTAAGAGCTAGAGATATATTATTAAATAGAGTTTAATATAGATATTTATTTATAGATCTTAGGTAGTTAATTTTATATATTTCTATAACTAATATTTATAATATCTTATAAAAAAGTACTTAAGATATAACTATATATTTATTTCTTTATCTTTAAGATTATTAACCCTAATATTATAATAGAGATATTAATATATTAATACTTAACTTAGGTATAATAGGTAAGTTATATATATATAATATATATCTTTAAGAGAAGTTTAGTAATAATCCTATACTAATATAAGAAATAAAGGAAGGTTTAGCTATATTATATATAATACTAAGTATATATCCTAGGGCTACTAGCTAATATATAATAGTTAGTAACTTTAATCTATACTACCTCCTATAATTAGTAAATATATAAGTATAGAATACTAATAATAATACTAATACCTTATCTATATAATAGATAATTTTAGTCTTAATCTCCTAACTAAATATAGGATAATAATATTTAAAGACCCTATATTTATATATAATATCTAAAATATACTAGATTTAATATATATTATAGCCTTACTAATAGATTATATAATATATTATACTCTATACTAAGATTAATAGTTTAGTACTAATTATATCCTTATACTTATTAAGCTTAATATATAGGCCTCTTATATAAAGAGTTATAAATAATAAGATTAATAGATAATAGATTAAGAAGCTTAATAGAAGACCTTCTAATCCTATATCTTATAATAAAAGAATCTTAGTTAGGAACTAGACTCTAGTATAAAGATTAACATTATTAAAGAATATAATATTAATATATATAATCTACTTAGGCTATTTATATCCTATCTATTTAGTAATAGTTATCTTAGTATAATAAGAGATATAATATATATATTAATATTAATAATAATTATAAAATAAGAAAGATTATAAGATATTCTATATATTATAATATAAACTAGATTAAGAAAATAAGAAATAAGACTAATAGACTTATTAAGATTAAATAAAAGAAATAGTAATATTAATTAATAGCTTTTAATATCTAGCTAAATAAATAAGGATATAAAAGATATCCTATTTCTTATTTATATTAATATTTAGGATTAATATTTATAAGTTTATAATTACTAAGAAAAAGATATATTATCTTAAAATAGTATTTTTTTTATTATCTCTTAATATTAATTTAGATAATATTTCTAGGTTTATTTATTTAGATATAATTCTTTTATCTAATAAAATCTCTATAAATAAAATTAAAACTATTATTTAATAATTAATATTATATAATATATTAAGTCTCTTAAGAATTCTTAATATTATATAGAAATATATAATAAAAGTTTTTAGTTTTTTAGAAATTATTATAGTATTTTTTAATATCTATTTAATACTAAAATATTATTTATAGGTTTTTTATAATAACCTAATTATTATTATCTATAAACTAAAAAAGCTAGATTATTTTAACCTAAATATATAATATTTAATCTTATTACTAAAGATACTAAGAAAGATTTTTAAGTTTATAATTATAATATAATTTATATATTTAATAGAGGAGTATAATCTTTTATTAAATATATATATTAAGAATTATAATAATTATTTTTATAATTATATTATCTATTTATTACTAAAAATAATATATAATATATAATAAAAAGATTAATAGATTATATTATTCTTAATATTAGATAATAATAATATATTTAATAATATCTATTATATATAGTTATTTTATAACTTATAGAAATATTATATTCTAGAGATTATTATTAGATTATTATTAGATTATTAGCTAATCTTCTTATAAATTATATTATTATTTTATTATTATAAAAAGATTATTACTTAAATAAGATTATTATTATTAATATTTCCTAAGGATTCTTATTATCTCTAATCTTTTATTTATTTTATAATATTAATCTTATTAATAATATTTATATTATTATATTAGGATATATCTTTATAATAGGATATATTAATAATATTTATATTTTAGTATAAGAATATTATATATAAATAAATTATATAAATCTTATATAACTCTATAAAATAATAAAAGAATAAATCTTATAATATATTTCTAAGTTCTTATTTACTAAATATAATCTTATTTACTTCTAGAAGAAGGATATTAATATATTTATTTTATTAACCTCTAAGTAAGATAAATATTAAAGCTTATCCTCCTAGACTTAGTAATAATCTATAATACTAAGATTAAGTTAATAATCTTATTATATTATTTAGATATAATCTTAAATAAGAATCTTACTACTAAAGATTATTTATTATATTATTATAAGTATATAATAATTCTTATTATTATATTTTACTTAATTATTAATATAATATAAGATATTACTACTCTTTATCTATAATATATATAGATAATAATCTTATTCCTATAGATCTTATTTAGATATTTAATTTAGTATATATATAATATATATTAAACTAAAAGTATTAAGAATAAGATTAACTATATATTTAAGTCTATATAATACTAAATACTATATTATATTATTAGTATATTTTATACTATATTATAATTAATATTATAGATTCTACTATATATACTATTAATAATTATTATAATCTAGTATCTTATTAAACTTATATAGTTATATATATATATATATTCTCTTAAAAATATATTCTATAAGTATATCCTTATTAATAAGAAGATACTTATAAAATATTACTAAGATTATAATTATAATTATAATTTAGAACCTATTATAAAGATCTTTATTATATTATTATAGTAGTTAGAAGATTATCTCTATATATATAGAATCTATATATATAATCTTAAACTTATTAAGCTATTTATTATCTTACTATAATAAGACTATTAATTATATATATTATCCCTAATTAAGAGATTATAATTATTAAGTATAATAAGATCTTATATATATAATACTATCTAAATATTATAATTATATATATAAATAAGAGTAAGCTTAATAAAGATATTAATACTATTATAGTAATATTAATAAGGAATATTTTAATAACCCTTAATATTATAGATTTAATCTATATTACTAAATTATATAATATTAAGCTAATCTTAGGCCTATTTAATTATAAAATTATATTTTATCTAATAATTAAGGATCTTAGAGATAAGACTAAACTAAAGATTACTATAATCTTTATTAATAATTAGGCTATAATCTAAGCTTTTACTTAAACTTATTATAGCTTTAATTAATATATATTATATATAATTACTAAGTTATTAAATTAAGTTTATAGACTCTAAAAGATTTAAAATTTACTAGCTTTTAGGATATAAGAGTATTATTAATAATAAATATATTAATATATTTATTAAGGAGGTAATAAAATCTATAAATAATACTATTTATATATTACTTTTTCTTAGTATTATATATATAATTATATATAAATAAATACTTAAGGAATAGACTTAAGAATAATAATCTTCTAATTATAAAGATTATATTTATAATCTATTTCTTATATCTATTAAGACTATATTCTTATCTTATAAGTCTTTATATTATCTAATAAATATAATACTAATTTAGATATAAATAAGAAAGTTAATCTTATTAATCTGATTAATAATTATTATTATTTAATAAGATAAGATAATTACTAAAATATTTAATTAAGAAGTCCTTAACTAAAACTCCTTAGATTATTATTATTATAAATATAATAAGATAAATATATAATATATCTTATTTATATATCCTAATTTTACTAAACTTAGGACTAACATTCTTAATCTAAATTAAGATCTTAGAGACTAAATAAGATAGTTAATAATACTAAAACTAGTCCCTAAAATAATATTATTTATATTTAGAATATATCTTCTAGGATAATTTTATTATCTTCCTAAGATATTCTATAATATAATAAATAAAATAGCTATTAATATAACCTAAAATATATCTTCTTAAAGTACCTATAGATCTTAAAATACTATTATTTTCTATCCTCTTATACTAGCTTTAATTATATAGGAATACTATAATTTATTAAGAATAAAGAATTATATAGAATTAAGTATTATAAGAAATACTCCTAAATACTATAGATTTACTATTTTAGTTAGTTAATTAAGCCTACTTCTACTAATATTAATAATATATAAGTTTAATAAGTTATATTTGTATATAATAAGTAACTTAAGTATATTAAAGGGATATAAGTAAGAGAGAGAGATTACTAAATATAGAAAAAGGGATACTTAGAGGCTTTAATATTTAGTTTATTTAATATAGCCTTAATAGGCCTATTTATATTATTTATTTCCTTTATTTTATTTATTCTACCTATTAATCCCTAATACTATATGATAGTATAATTTATCTTATAATATAGTGATTCTAGCTATCTTATAGTACCCTACTAGTAAATCAGACTAAAAGCCTAATAGATCTATAAATAATTTTTTTTTTAAAAAAAAAAAAGAATATAAGCCTAATTTAATTAATAAAATATCATTTAGATTAATATCTTATATAAGTTAAAGAATATTATTAATTACTAAAATATTATTCTTATTATTATTATTATTACTATCTTATTTAGCTAATATTAACTCATAGATTATTATATTATATTATATAATAATTTAGATATCTTATTTATTTTTAGCTAGATAAGAAAAGCTAATATTAATAATATTATCTTCTTAAATAATATCAATATATATAATCTATTAAGATTATTTATATCTTATTTACTTAATAATATTTATCTTAGTATAATAAAAAATATAATATATATATTAATATTAATAATATATATAAAATAAAAAAGATTATAAGATCCTTTATATATTATAATATAAATTAAGCCAAAAAAATAAGAAATAAGATTAATAAGTTTATTATAATTAAATAAAAAAAATAATAATATTAGTTAATAATTTTTACTATTTAATAAAATAAATAAAAATATAAAAGATATCTTATTTCTTATTTATATTAATATTTAAGATTAATAATTATAAGTTTATAATTATTAAAAAATAATATATTAATTTAGATAATATTAATAAATTTATTTATTTAAATATAATTATTAAATTTAATAAAATCTTTATAAATAAAATTAAAATTATTATTTAATAATTAATATTATATAATATATTAGGTTTTTTATAAATTCTTAATATTATTTAGAAATAAATAATATGAATTCTTAGGTTTTTAGTTATTATTATAATTCTTTTTTAATATTTATTTAATATTAAGATATTATTTATAGATTTTTTATAATAATCTTATTATTATTATTATTTATAAACTTAAGAAATTAGATTATTTTAATCTAAATATATAATATTTAATCTTATTATTAAAAATATTAAGAAAGATTTTTAAATTTATAATTATAATATAATTTATATATTTAATAAAATAATATAATCTTTTAATAAATATATATATTAATATATTTTATCTTATTCATCTTTAAATAAACTAAGAGTCTATTTTTTAGATTTTAGTTTAATTTATAATATTAAGATTAAATTAATAATCTTATTATATTATTTAGATATAATCTTAAATAAGAATCTTATTATTAAAAATTATTTATTATATTATTATAAATAAATATATTATTATATTTATTATTATATTTTATTTAATTATTAATATGATATAAGATATTATTATTTTTTATTTATAATATATATAAATAATAATCTTATTCTTATAAATCTTATTTAGATATTTAAGTTATTATATATATAATATATATTAAACTAAAAATATTAAGAATAAGATTAATTATATACTTAAATCTATATAATACTAAATATTATATTATATTATTAATATATTCTATATTATATTATAATTAATATTAGAAATCTTATTATATATATTATTAATAATCCTTAATATTATAGATTTAATCTATATTATTAAGTTATATAAGATTAAGCTAATTTTAGATCTATTTAATTATAAAATTATATTTTATTTAATAATTAAGAATCTTAAAAATAACATTAAACTAAGATTATTATAATCTTTATTAATAATTAAGTTATAATCTAAATCTTTATTTAATCTTATTATAATTTTAATTAATATATATTATATATAATTATTAAGTTATTAGATTAAGTTTATTAATTATAAAAGATTTAAATTTATTAATTTCTAAGATATAAAAATATTATTAATAATAAATATATTAATATATTTACTTAAGAAATTATAAAATCTATAAATAATATTATTTATATATTATTTATTTTTATTATTATATATATAATTATATATAAATAAATATTTTAGAAAAGAAATTAAGAATAATAATCTTTTAATTATAAAGATTATATTTATAATCTTTTTCCTATATTTATTAAGATTATATTTTTATTTTTATTTTTTATATTATTTATATTATTTATTAATTCATAATATTATATAATAATATGGTTTATCTTATAATATAATATTTTAATTATTTTATCATATTTTATTAATAAATTAGATTAAAAGCTTAATAAATCTATAAATAAATCTTTAAAAAAAAAAGAAAATTAGATTAATAATAATTATATTTAATAAGATTAATAATTGAAATCTATTTAAAATAATTTATAAATTTATTATTATAATTTATTAATATTAAAATAAACCTTAGTTATTTTACTAAGATAAATATTTTTTTTATATAAAAAAATATTATTTTTTAGAGATTAATTATATTTAAAAAAAAATATCTTTTAATTTTTTTTTTAATTATTATATCTTTTTATTAATATTTTTTAATTTATATTTTAAGATTAATTAATATTATATTAATTTATTATTAATGTATTCTATAAATATATTTTATTAATATATCTTTTTATATTTTAGAATCTTAATTAAGAATTTTTATAATTTTTATAATTTTTATAAATAATTAAATTAATTATTTTTATATTATAATATTATCTGAATTTAATAAATTTTCTTTTATTAAAATATTTTTTATTTATAAAATATTATAAATTTAAATAATTTAATAAGATTTTAATTAAAAATATATAATTTTTTATATATTATTTTTATTTTTTAAATAATTTAATAATTATAAATAACTTTTAATTAAAAGTTATATAATTTAATTTTATTTTTTTAAATTTTTTATTATTTTTATTATTTTATAAAGAAAATTTAAAAATTAAATTATTCTTAAAATATTAGAAATAAATTCTTAATAAAATTTATAAAATGTAATAAATATTTAGATATTTTAATAAAATTAATAGATTTTTTAATTAATAATAATTTTAATTTAGATTTTATTTATAATAATATTTTTTTTATTAATAATAAAATTTAGGAATTTAATTTTTTATTAAAAAAAAATATATTTTAATAATTTAATATATAATTATATTTTCTTTTCTTTTTTAAGAACTTATTAGATATAATTAATATAGATTTTATAAATTATAAAAAAAATAAAAATTATATATTTTAAATATTAATTTCAAAAAATTATTTAATATTAATAAATTAATCTAAGATTTTTATAATTTTTATAATTTTTAATAATTTTTAATTAAAATTTAATTAAGACCTTAATAATTAATATATAAAAGATAAAATAAAAAAGAGTTTACTCTTAATTATTAATATTATAATAATATATTATTTATATATAGATTATTTAATAAGCTTTTTAAATAAGATGAAAATATATTTTTCTAAGCTTTTATAATTAAGATTATTAATAAAAAAAATATTAAAAAAATATTACAAATATCTAATTTAGTATTATTTTCTTAAAAATAAAATTTAAATCTTTTATTTAATATAAATATAAGATTAAATGATTAATTATAATTATTTAGTAATTAATAATTTTTATAAAATACTATAAGATCTTTTAATTTATAAATATAATATTCAGATATATCTAAATAATAATATAAAATATAAAACTTATTTTTATTTAATATCTTTTAATAAATTAAGATTTTATTTAAATAATATTAATAAGATTATTAAAAAAAATAAAAAAAACTCTCTTATATAAAATATTAACTATAGCTATAATATCCTAGATATTATTAGGTAATTAGATTATTATTAATTACTTCTTACTAAGTTAATTAATCCTATTTTTATTATATATTTATTACTATATAGTTATTATATACTAATTCTAGTACTTAATATATCTTATAATAGTAAAAATAAAGAAAAAGGGATTAATTAGCTATCTATTAGTTATTAATTATATTATAGAATAGTCTTAATCTTTTATTAAAGATTATAATATTTATACTTCTATTATTAATATATTAAAGATCTTTAAGTAATAGAAGTTACTTATTAATAATAATTTCTTATTTCTTATAAAGACTCTATATAACCTTCTTAATATTATAATTTCCTTAGTAAAAAGGATAATAAATAATAACCTTCTTATGGAATTTTAGTATTTTTAGGCCTAGTTTAATTGATAAAATATTATTTAGGCTAATATCCTATATAAGTTATAGAATATTATTAACTACTAAATTATTATTATTATTATTATTATTACTATCCTATCTAGTTAATATTAATTAATAGATTATTATATTATATTATATAATAGTTTAGATATCTTATTTATCTTTAGCTAGATAAAAAAGATTAATATTAATAATATAATCCTCTCTAATAATATTAATAATAATAATAATAATATTATATTATAATATCTCTTATATAAAGATCTTTAGATAATTATTTATAATATTAATAATAAGATTATTAATTATTTATATCATTATCTTATTAATATTAAATATATATTTTATAGATTAATATATAATAATTAATAATTTTAATCTATATTATTCTTTATAGTTAATAAATATATAAATATAGAATAAATTAATATTAATAATCTTTATTTATATAATAAATAATTTTAATCTTAATCTCTTAACTAAATATAAAATATTAGTATTTAAAGATCTTATATTTATATATAATATATAAAATATATTAGATTTAATATAGATTATAATCTTATTAATAGATTATATAATATATTATATATTATATTAAGATTAATAATTTAGTATTAATTAAATTCTTATATTTATTAAGCTTAATATATAAGTCTTTTATATAAAGATTTATAAATAATAGGATTAATAAATAATAGATTAAGAAATTTAATAAAAGATCTTTTAATCTTATATCTTATAATAAAACTTAAAATATCTTAATTAGATATTAGATATTATTATAAAAATTAATATTATAATAATATTAATAATAAATATAATATATATATTATTAAAAGATATAATATTAATATATATAATCTATTTAGATTATTTATATCTTATTTATTTAGTAATATTTATCTTAATATAATAAAAAATATAATATATATATTAATATTAATAATATTTATAGAATAAAAAAGATTATAAGATCTTTTATATATTATAATATAAATTAAGCTAAAAAAATAAGAAATAAGATTAATAAGTTTATTAAGATTCAATAAAAAAAATAATAATATTAATTAATAATTTTTAATATTTTATAAAATAAATAAGAATATAAAAGATATCTTATTTTTTATTTATATTAATATTTAGGATTAATAATTATAAATTTATAATTACTAAGAAAAAGATATATTATCTTAAAATAAATTTTTTTTTATTATTTTTTAATATTAACTTAAATAATATTTCTAGGTTTATTTATCTAAATATAATTCTTATATCTAATAAAATCTTTATAAATAAAATTAAAATTATTATTTAATATTAAGATATTATTTATAAGTTTTTTATAATAATCTTATTATTATTATTTATAAACTAAAAAAACTAGATTACTCTAATCTAAATATATAATATTTAATCTTATTATTAAAAATACTAAAAAAGATTTTTAAATCTATAATTATAATATAATTTATATATTTAATAAAGAAATATAATCTCTTATTAAATATATATATTAAAGATTATAATAATTATTCTTATAATTATATAATCTTATTTATTTCTAAAAAAAGGATATTAATATATTTTATCTTATTAATCTCTAAATAAGCTAAAAACCTATTTTTTAGTTCTAGTAATAATCTATAATACTAAGATTAAGTTAATAATCTTATTATATTATTTAAATATAATCTTAAATAAGAATCTTATTATTAAAGATTATTTATTATATTATTATAAATATATTATTATATTTATTATTATATTTTATCTAATTATTAATATAATATAAGATATTATTATTTTTTATTTATAATATATATAAATAATAATCTTATTTTTATAGATCTTATTTAGATACTTAATTTAATATATATATAATATATATTAGACTAAAAATATTAAGAATAAGATTAATTATATAATTAAATTTATATAATATTAAATATTATATTATATTATAATTAATATTATAGATTCTATTATATATATTATTAATAATAATTATAATCTAATATCTTACTAAATTTATATATTTATATATATATATATATTATCTTAAAAATAAATTCTATAAATATATCTTTATTAATAAAAAGATATTTATAAGATATTATTAAAACTATAATTATAATTATAATTTAGATCTTATTATAAAAACTTTTATAATATTATTGTAATATTTAAAAGAGTATTTTTATATATATAGAATCTATATATATAATCTTAAACTTACTAAACTATTTATTATCTTATTATAATAAAAATTATTAATTATATATATTATTCTTAATTAAAAGATTATAATTATTAAATATAATAAGATCTTATATATATAATATTATTTAAATATTATAATTATATATATAAATAAAAATAAACTTAATAATAATATTAATAAAAAATATTTTAATAATCTTTAATATTATAGATTTAATCTATATTACTAAATTATATAATATTAAGTTAATCTTAGGCTTATTTAATTATTTAATTATATTTTATTTAATAATTAAAAATCCTAAAAATAAGATTAAACTAAAGATTATTATAATCTTTATTAATAATTAGATTATAATATAGATTTTTACTTAATCTTATTATAATTTTAATTAATATATATTATATATAATTATTAAATTATTAAATTAAATTTATAAACTCTCAAAGATCTAGATTTATTAATTTCTTAGATATAAAAATATTATTAATAATAAATATATTAATATATTTATTAAGAAGATAATAAAATAAGATAAGTATTAAGATATTTAATTAAAAAGTTTTTCATTAAAATCCCCTAGATTATTATTAGTATAAATATAATAAGATAAATATATAATATATTCTATTTATATATCTTAATTTTATGAAGTTTAGAATTAAGATTCTTAATCTAAATTAAGATCTTAAAGATTAAATAAAATAATTAATAATACTAAAATTAATCCTTAAAATAATATTATTTATATTTAAAATATATCCTTTAGGATAATTCTATTATCTCTCTAAGATATCTTATAATATAATTAATAAAATAATTATTAATATAATCTAAATATATCTCTTAGAATATTTATAGATCTTAAGATATTATTATTTATCTATCTTCTTATACTAGTTTTAGTTATATAAGAATATTATAATTTATTAAGAATAAAAGATTATATATAATTAAATATTATAAAAAATATCCTTAATATCTAAATCTATTATTATTAGTTAATTAATCTATTTTTACTAATATTAATAATATATAAATAAGATAGGTTTAAACTTAGTAAGTAATATAAATATATTAATAAGATATAAATAAGAAAATAAGATTATTAAATATAAAAAAGGGTAATTAGAGATTTTAATATTTAGTTTTTTTAATATAATCTTAGGAGGTCTCTTATTTATATTATTTATTTCTTTTATCTTATTTGTCTCTATCTATTAATCCCTAATATTAAATAATAATATAATTTATTTTATAATTTAGTATTTTAGCTATCTTATAATACCTTATTAATAAATTAGGCTAAAAGCTTAATACATCTATAAATAAATTTAAAAAAAAAGAAATTTATTAAAAAAAGAAATTATTAATATATTAATCTTTTAATATAATTTAAGACAAAATCTTAATATAATCTATTAATATATAAATAATAATAAATATTTAGAAAATTATTAATAAAAATTATTATTTAAAAATTATAATTATTATAAATTTTAAAATTATTAAAAAAATTTTTAATCTTAATTTCATAAGTTTATATTTTATATTAGTTTCTTAAATCTTATTTAATATATATAAATTATAGATTATATATTTTAATCTTAATATTTTATTTTATTTAAAATTAAGAAAATAAAAAATATATATTTTATTTTAAAATATAAAATTTAAATATATCTTAATAATATTTATTTAAAAGATTTTAACATTAAATATTATTATAATTATAATAAAAATAAAAAAGAATATATATTATAAATATTAATATATAAAAATTTTTTTTATTACGAATTTAAAGATTATTATATAAATATAAATATATTTTAAATTATATAATTTAATTATTTTTATAAGATTTATAATTATAAATCTAATATTAAAAAATAAATTAATATTTAAGATATTAATTTGAGAATTGCTTTTTTTTTAAAAAAAAAAAAAGTTATTTATAGATCTATTAGGCTTTTAGCCTGATTTACTAATAGGATATTATAGGATAGCTAGAATATTATATTATAAAATAAATGAAATAAATAAAATAAATAAAATAAATAAAATAAATAAAATAAATAAAATAAATAAAATAAATAAAATAAATAAAATAAATAAAATAAATAAAATAAATAAAATAAATAAAATAAATAAAATAAATAAAATAAATAAAATAAATAAAATAAATAAAATAAATAAAATAAATAAAATAAATAAAATAAATAAAATAAATAAAATAAATAAAATAAATAAAATAAATAAAATAAATAAAATAAATAAAATAAATAAAATAAATAAAATAAATAAAATAAATAAAATAAATAAAATAAATAAAATAAATAAAATAAATAAAATAAATAAAATAAATAAAATAAATAAAATAAATAAAATAAATAAAATAAATAAAATAAATAAAATAAATAAAATAAATAAAATAAATAAAATAAATAAAATAAATAAAATAAATAAAATAAATAAAATAAATAAAATAAATAAAATAAATAAAATAAATAAAATAAATAAAATAAATAAAATAAATAAAATAAATAAAATAAATAAAATAAATAAAATAAATAAAATAAATAAAATAAATAAAATAAATAAAATAAATAAAATAAATAAATATATAAATAATAAAATTTTTAATTATTTTAGATATAATTTTAAGAATTATTACTAATATAAAATAATATAAGATTTAATAATTAAGTTTAATAAATTTATAGAATTTATAAAATTTAGATAATTATTTATTCATATTTTTTATATTAGTAATAATTCTTAAAATTATATCTTAAAAATAATTAAAAATTTTATTATTTATATATTTTAATTATTAATATTAAATATTATAAAATATAATTATAAGTCTTTATTTATATAAATTGAATATTATATTTTAATTAATTAAATTAGAATAAAAATAATATATAAGATATTTCTTTTTTTTAAAAAAAAAATTATTTATAGATCTATTAGGCTTTTAGCCTAATTTACTAATAAGATATTATAAGATAGCTAGAACTATTATATTATAAGATGAATTATACTATTATATAATATTAGAGATTAGTAGGTAGAATAAATAAAATAAAAGAAATAAATAATATAAGTAAGCTTACTAAGATTATACTAAATAAACTAAATACTAAAATCTCTAAGTACCTTCTCTTATATTTAATAATCTTATTTTTTTACTTATATTCCTTTAATATATCTAACTTACTCTTATATTTAATAATATAATCTATCTAACTTATATATTATTAATATTAGTAAAAATAGATTAATTAACTAATAATAATAGATTTAGATATTAAGGATATTCCTTATAATACTTAATTATATATAATCTTTTATTCTTAATAAATTATAATATTCTTTATATAACTAAAGCTAGTATAAAAAGATAGAAAAATAATATCTTAAGATCTATAGATACTCTAAGATATACTTAGATTATATTAATAACTATTTTATTAATTATATTATAGAATATCTTAGATAGATAATAGAATTAGCCTAAAAAATATATCCTAAATATAAATAATACTATTTTAAGGATTAGTTTTAATATTATTAACTATTATATCTAATCTCTAGGATCTTAGTTTAGACCTAAGATCTTAAACCTAAGTTTAATAAAATTAGAATATATAAATAAGATATATTATATATTTATCTTATTGTATTTATAATAATAATAATCTAAGAGATTCTAGTTAAGGATTTCTTAATTAGATATTCTAATAATAATCTTATCTTATTAAATAATAATAATATATAGATATATTAATAATATTAACCTCTTAATCTATATCTAGATAAATATTATATTTATTAGATAGTATAAAGATTTATAAAATAAGAATATAATCTTAGTAAGAGAAAGAAATAAATCTTAAATATAGCTTTTATAATTAAAAGATTATTATTATTAAATCTATTCCTTAAATATTTATTTATATATAATTATATATATAGTAATAAAAAGAAATAATATATAAATAATATTATTTATAGATTCTATAGCTTTTTTAATAAATATATTAATATATTTATTATTAATAATATCTTTATATCTTAGGAGTTAGTAGATTTAGATCTTTTAGAGTTAATAAACTTAATCTAGTAACTTAGTAATTATATATAATATATATTAACTAAAATTATAATAAGATTAAGTAAAAACCTAGATTATAATAATCTTTAGTTTAGTCTTATTTCTAAGATCCTTAATTATTAGATAAAATATAATTTTATAATTAAATAAGCCTAAGATTAGCTTAATCCTATATACTTTAGTAATATAGATTAAATCTATAATATTAATAGTGACTAAAATATTCCTTATTAATATTATTATAATAATATTAATATTATCCTTAATCTCATTATTAAGCTTATTTTTATTTATATATATAATTATAATATTTAGATAATATTATATATATAGGATCTTATTACATTTAATAATTATAATCTCTTAATTAAAAGTGATATATAATCAATAATCTTTATTATAATAAGATAATAAATAATTTAATAAATATGATAATTTTATATTATATATTTATTTATATATTTTACTAATTAGTTATTATTTTTAGAACAAGGATTATAAAGATATCTTAGGATAAGAATATCTAAGAATTAGATTATTTAAATATTTAATAAGAATATTAGAGATTATTAATAATAAATAAGAAAGAATATTATATAAAGATTATTTATTAAAACTAAAAGATTTATTCTTTTTTCTTTTTCTTCTTATATTAGAATTTTAGTTATATTATATCTAAATTAATTAATTTTATTTATTTAAATAATATTATAATATAATTCTAAAAAAAAAAAATTTTATATTATTTAATCAATATAATTAAATATTTAATTATATCTTAAGCTTATATTAATAATAATATTAAAATATAAGAATTAAATAAATAATAATTATTATTATTTATAATAAATTTAAAAATTAATAAAATAATTAATTTTTTATAAAATCTTAAATTAAAAATTAAAATAATATATTATTATTTTTATTAAATTAATCTAAAATAATTATTAAAATAAATTATTATTATAATAATATTTTAATATATAATTTAAAATTAATTATTTAAAAAAATCTAAATCTAAATCTAAAATAAATAATTAAGATTATTATTAAAAAATTTAATATTTTCTATAATTTTTTAATAAAATAAAATAAAAATAATAACTTAATTTTTAATTAATTAAAAATCTTAATTAAATAAAATAGTTTATTATATTTAGATTTTATTAAAAAAATTATTAATATTATATAATAAATGACTAAAAATTAATTATTTATATTAAAAAGAATCTTATATATAAATATTATAAGATTTAAAAAATAAATAAATTTTTTTAGAATTATTTAAATAATATTTATAATAATTATAAATTTATAAATTAAATAAGAAATTATAATTTAATAAAAATTTAAAAATCTAAAAACTTAATTAATTAATAAAAAGTAAGTAATTCTAAAATTATAAAATAAAAATCTAAATTATTTAAATCTTTATTAAATAAATAATTATATATAAAATAATATAATTTTAAAAAATAATTTTAAAAAATCTTATAAATTAATTAATAAATTTATATAATTTAATAAAAGAAACCTAAGATTTAATAATTAAAAAATTAAGATTTAAAATAAATTAAAGATTAATATGGATTATTTTAATTTTATTTAATTTTAAAAGATTTTTATAAATAATTAAATTAAAAAATTAATAAAAGTATATTTAATTTTTAAATTAAAATTTAGATTAATTTTATTTTTTTGAGATATTAAAAATATAATTAATTATTTGAAAAATATTTATAAAAATCTAAATTAAAAACTTAATATTTAATATTAATATATAGTAATATAAATAAATAAAAATTTAATATTTTTTTATTTAATTTGATATTAATAATTATAAAATCTAAAATATTAATTAAAATCTTAAAAGAAATTTTATAATAAATTAATTTTTAAATTTTAAAAATTAATAAATTTAAAAAGAAATAATAATTAAATAAAGTTTAATAAATTTATAAATATATATATAAAATAAGTAAGTAAAAATAAATATTAAAATTTTTTAAAAAATATATAAATTTTTTTATAAATATTTATTTAAAAAAAGATTTAATTATAATATTAATAATAAAAAATAAAAATTTAATATAATTAAAAATATAAAAAATATAATAAAAAAGAATTTAGAAAAAATCTATATTTAAATATAATTTTTATATTAATATTTTAATAAAATAAGTTATTATTAATATTAAAAAGAATTTATTTAAAAAAAAATATCTTAAAATTTTATAATTAATATAAAAATAAAAATAAATATTTTAATTTTTAAATTAAATATCTTAATAAATTATTAAATTAAAATATATATATTAATAAATCTAAAATTTATTAAATAAAATATAAAATTTAATTTGAAAGTAAAAAAAAAATACATTTATATAAATTTAAATATATATTAAAAATTAATAATTAAAAAAAAGATAATTTTTAAATATTAAAAAATAAACTATTTTTTTATAATAAAAAATTCATAATATTAAATAAAAAAGATTTTTCAATATAATTATTTAATAAAATTTATAAAATTATAATTATAATTTATTTAAAAATAAATAAAATTATAAAGTTACTAAATATGAGATTTTATTAATTAAAATAAATAAAAAAGATAAAAAAATATATAAATTATTATAATTATTAATAATTTTAGATTATTTTTAAAAATATATTAATATTAATTTTTATTTATTTATAAAAAATAAATATAAAATTTAATAGTCTAATAATAATTACATACAAAATAATAAAAAAAATTATATTTATTTTATTAAAAAGAATTAATATAAAAAAAAATTAAATCTTTTTTCAAAAATATTTATTAATAAATAAAAATATTTTTAATTATTATATTAAATTAAGAATTATAATTTATTTTTATCAAAGTTAAGAGATTATTATTACTAAATTATATATATAATATATATTATATAATAAGATTAATTAAGGAATATCTTATTAATATTTATTAATAATATAGTTTATTAATTAATATATAAGATATATCTTATTCTTCTTTTTTTATATATTTATTTATATTAATATCTTTTTTATTATTATATTTATGAAATTTATATATTATTTATATTATTTAAATAACTTAAATCTCTTATTTAAATAAAATAAGAATCTTATGTATATTATAAGATTTAAGCTAAAATTAATATTTAATTTATATTATATATTTTATATAATAATTAGAATATATTTTCTTTTTTTTAGAAGTCCTTATTTTTTTTATTTCTTTATTCTTTCTTATTAAATCTAATTTAAAGTATCTTTTTAATTATATAATTATTATCTTTCTTAATATTATATTATATAATTATATTATATATTTTTAATTATATATATTATTATATCTTAATAATATATTAAGATTATAAAATAATCTTTTTTCTAAATCTTAATAATTATAAGTTTAGTATTTTATTTAATCTAAAGATTAATTTTAAGATTAAATAAAATAATCTTTTAAGTCTTTTTTTTAAGAGCTTATTTTTTAAAAATTATAATTTAAAATCTATTTTTTCTATTAAATAATATTAATTTAAAATTCTTATTATTAAGAACTTAATCTTTTATTAAAATCTATTTTTTAGATTTTTTTAAATCTTTTATTCTTTTTTCTTATTTTTTTAAAACTTTTATTCTTTTTTTATTAATCTTTTATTCTTTTTATTATATTTTGATTTAATATTAAAAAATCTATTATTCTTATTTCTTATTTATCTTAATTTTTTATAGATTAATAATATTTAAATTATTATTATAAATATAAAAATATAAGATTAAATTAATCCTTATTAAGTTCTTATTATTATTTAATTAATTAAAGATCTTAAAATTCTAAATAATAAATTAAAATTAATTACTTAATCTTTTTTTAGTATTAATCTTTTCCATATAAATATAAATTAATATTTATTTATATTTTCTTTTCTAAAAAATTAAATAAATAAATAAATAAAATAATATAAGATTATATATATTAATATTATTAATATTATTATAAATATAATAATTAAGATTTTTATTTTAATTAAGAATATAAAATAAATATAATATAGTATATTATTATATAATATTTTAATTCTTTTTAAAAAAATATATAAATCTATATATTTTTATTATATTTATAAATTTAACTTATATTATAATAAATTTAAAATATTTTTTTATCTTAATATTATATTTTTTATTATAAAATAATATTTCTTTTATTTTATAAATCTTATTTTATAAATTCTTAGATTTACTAAATCTTAAATTATTACTTTATTTCTTTTATTAATAATATATTAAATATTATTTAATTTTTATATAATAAAAATATATATAAATAAATTATTATTAAATCTAGATATTAATAATTTATTTATTTAATATAAATATTATATTTATAAACTTTTTTTTAAATTAATAAATTAAATTATTTATATAATATTTTAAAAAAAGAATAAATAAAATAAATATTTAAAATAATTTAATTTAATTAAAACAAAAATATTCTTATAAAAAAAATCTTTTTAATAAGAATTATAAATTTAATAATTATTTATATATTAATCTTAATAAAAAATTAAATAAATAATTCTTATTATTTAAAATTCTTAAATAATTTTAGAAATTATATAAAAAAACTCTTAATTAAAAAAAATATTTAATATAATAAAAAAAATATATATAAATAAAATAAATAATAATAATTATATTATTATTATAATTTTATAATTTATTAATCTTATAAAATTTATTAAATTTATTAAGATTTATATATATAATATTAATATTATAATTTATATTTATAATAATTATATATTTTTTATTAATTATATTTTTTTTATCTTAAATATCCATATTAATAATATAAAAATATAAATATTTAGATCTAATATTTTATATATATTATTTTTTAAATCTTATAAAAATAAACTTTTTTTTTTATATAATTTTATATATTCTTTTAGTTTTTATTTAAATATCTTCTTAATATCTTATAAATATAATAATAAATTTTATTACTTAAATTATATTAAAATCTTTAAATCTATTAATAAATTATTAATTTATCATATTATTATTTTATTATTTAAATTATTTAAGATTAATATTTAATATATTCTTATTAATATAATTACTAAGATTGTTAATAAAAAAGTTTTAAATTAAATACTAAATTAACTATTAAAATAACTTTTTATATTAAAAAACTTAGAAAAATTAAATTAGAATCTAAAAAATATTATTAAATTATCTTTTTATTATTTTATATATTATTTTTATTCTAATTTAATTAATTGAAATATAATATTTAATTTATATAAATTAAGAATTATAATTATATCTTATAATATTTAATATTAATATTTAGGATATATAAATTATAAAATCTTTAATTATTTATAAAAAATATCTTTTAATATTATTATCAATATAAAATATTTATCTAAACTCTATAAATCTTATAAATTTATTAAGCTTATTTATTAAATCTTAAATTATTCTATATATATTAAGAATAAATTATTTAAATTATTATACTAACATTTAATTATTATATAAAATAATAATAATAAAATATATTATTTATTTTATTTTATTAATCTTATTACTAAAATATAATTTATATATCTTTTTTTACTTAAATCTTATTTATCTTATTTAATTTAAAAAATAAATAATCTTATAAAAAAATAATATAATTATAATATTAAAATATTATATATTAATAATAAGATATTAATCTTATTATTCTTATCTAAATTATAATATTTAGATCTATATATAAAGATTATAATAATAAAAACTCCTAAATAAAATATTTATATTAAATATTATAATATTATAATTATTATAATTATATATATAATATTTATTTAATCTAATCTTTTTAACAAATTATAATCTAAGATATATATTATTATTATTATTTATTTATAGAATTATATTTTTTAATATAATTTATAATAAAAAATATTCTTAGAAATATTATTTAATATAATTCCTAAATAAGATTAATTTTTTTATTTATTTAAAAAACCCAATTTATATAATTTATCTAATTTTTATATTTTTAATTTTTAACTATATATTAAATATAATAATATTAATAAAATATAAATATATATTTATTAAATATTATATTAGATATAAAATATCTAATATATAATATATTTAGTATCTCTTTTTTAATAAAATTAATATATATATATAATATTAAATTTAATAAAACTATTTTTTATATAAAAGAATTATATACTCTCTTATATAAAATACTAATTATAACTATATTATCCTAAATATTATTTAGTAACTAGATTATTATTAATTACTTCTTACTAAATTAATTAATCCTATTTTTATTATATATTTATTATTATATAATTATTATATTTTAATTCTAGTACTTAATATATCCTATAATAATAAAAATAAAGAAAAAGAGATTAATTAGCTCCCCATTAAATACTATAAACTTAGTAGAATAATCTTAGTTATCTACTAAAGATTATAATATCTATACTTCTATTATAAATATATTAAAGATCTCTAAGTAATAGAAGCTATTTATTAATAATAATTCCTTATCTCCTATAAAAGCTTTATATAACCTTTTTAATATTATAATTTCCTTAATAAAAAGAATAATTAATAATAACCTTCTTATAGAATTTTAGTATCTTTAGACCTAGTTTAATTAATAAAATATAATATAAGCTAATATCTTATATAAATTATAGAATATTATTAATTATTAAACTATTACTTCTATTATTATTATTATTATTATTATCTTATTTAATTAGTATTAATTAATAGATTATTATATTATATCATATAATAGTTTAGATATCTTATTTATTTTTAGCTAGATAGGAAAAGCTAGTATGAATAATATAATCTTCTTAAATAATATTAATAATAATAATAATATTATATTATAATATATCCTATATAAAGATCTCTAGATAATTATTTATAGTACTAAGATTATACTTATTAATCTCTTTTAAGATTATCTTAATAATATTATCTAATATACTAATTATAATATTAAAGATATATATAATATTACTAAACCTAAGATTCCTCTTATTAAGGTCTTTATTAGCTTTATTCTTCTTAGTAATAATATCCTATTATAATAAAATAATATTATTAATATATAATAACTTATTAATCTTAATATTAAGTATCCTAATAAATCTTAGTATACTATCTTTAGTCTTAAGACTTATCTTAAATTACTAATATTTATTATAATAATATATAATATATCCCTTAATTTTAAGCCTAGAGTAGCTAGCTATACCTATATAGGCTTATTATAAGGGTTATAGTTATATAATCTATAGCTTATATATCCTATCTAAGGATTTTAATCTAAATATAGTTTCTTAAGCTATATTTTATAAAAAAGATCCTTTTTTCTTATACCTAAGAGCTTCTTATATAAATTAAATATATCTAAATATATCTAAATAAATTTTATTATCCTAGATCTTTATAGATTAACTCTTATTATATTTATTTAATCTTATATCTTAATATTATATAGCTCTTTTTCTTAAGTTATTTATTATTATTATTAAAAATATTTATATTTATTTCTTAATCCTTATTCTTATTAAATAATCTTAAATAATTTATTATTTATATTAAAAAATATCTTAAATAATAATTTAAATATTACTAAAATATATATAATTATATTAAAATTATTTAATCTTAGATATTAAATATCTATAAACTTATAAATTAAGCTAAATTATAATTATAGATTATAAGAATAATAATTAAATATTTTATTAAAAATCTTATTTTAGTTAAATATAATTATATATAAGATATTTATATTATTATATACTAAAAAGAATTATATAAGAAAAGTTAGATTAATTTTTAAAAGATTAAGATTAAAAAGATTAAAATTATTTAAATTATTATTTTTATAATAATTATTATATTTATTTTTATTTATAAATTAATAATTAAGCTTTTTATAATTATTATTATAAAAATATTTTTATTATTTATTTTTAAGTCTTTTAGTTTATATATTTAATCTAAATATTTTTTTAATTTTAATAAATTTAAAAAAAAATTAAAGGATTTTTATTAATTTATTTCTTAAATTAAGAAAAAATTAAATATTAATTTTTATTATTATTTAATCTTATAAATTTATATAATCTATATATTTAATTATTTAAAAAATATTTTTTATATTTAAATCTTATTATATATTTATAAAAATATATATTAATTATATAATTTTATTAATATCTTAGAAGTCCTTAAATAAGTTTTTAGAGATCTAAATTATAATTATAATATTTAAAATAAATTATATTATTTATACTAAAAAAATAAGAAATTTAATTTTTTTTTATTAAGTTTTAATAATTAATTATAAAAAATAATATATTTAAAGATATCTTACTTATAATATTTAAATAATTAATTAATTATAAACTAAAAAATATATTATTTTATTATAATTTCTTAAATAAAAATTATTATAATTTAATATATTTTTTTTAGAATCTTTAAGAATTATTATATTTAATATAATAATATTTTATTATTTATTTTTTAAATTTTTATTATTATTATAAAAATAAACTTTTTATTTTATTAAAAATAATTAAATTTATCTTTTAAAAATAAATTATTAAATAAAATCTTATTTTATTTATTAATCTTAATATTATAGATTTATTTATAATATATTATTATATATTTTTAAATTATTCTTATTATAACTAAAATATTTATTTTTATTATAATTTCTTAGAATATTTTAATATAATTATTTATATATTAATTATTATTTTTTAATTATTAATTAAATAATTATTTAAATCTTATTTTTATTATATAAGAATTATAATTATATAATCTTTTATTATTTATTTTTATTTAAAGATTTAAAAGAAAATTTAATTTAATTTAAATTATAATTAAATATTAAAATTATATATTATTTATTTATTTATTATTATTTTAATTAATATTAATATTAAAAAAAAAATCTATTAATCTAATTTAATAATATTATTTATTATATTAAATTAAAATAAGAAAATATTATTAAATTATATAATATTTAATTTTAAAACTAAAAAAAAAAGATTTATTAATATTAATTAAGCTTAAAAAAAATTTAGTATTATTCTTATTTTTAAAATCTATTTATTTAAATAATTTTAATAATTAAAAAATTAAAAATAAGCTAATTATTTATTATATATAAATATATATTTATATAAATAATTATTAAGAAAAAAAAAGTTTATTTCTTAATTATATAATTAATCTATTATTTAATTATATTAGATTTATTATAATTAAAAATATATTATTCTTAAATTTATTTTATTAAATATATTATTAAGTTTATTAATAATTATTATTAAAAATATTATAATATATTTTTATAAAATATAAAAATCTAAATATTTTATAATATATTTATTAAGATTTATTTAAAATATTTATTATTATAATTTATTAGATTAAAAAAATAAGATATTATTATTATTTTACTAATTATTTATATTATATATATATATAAGAATTATTAAATATTTATAATTATTATTAGAAAAATATTAAATCTATTTTAAATCTAAAAATTCTTATTAAATTTAATCTTATTATTATCTTATTTACTAAATTCTAAGATTTTACTAAAATATTCTTTTTTAAAAAAAACTAAATATTTATTTTTATATTAATTATATAATTATAAAATATTATTATAAAAAAAATATTATTATTTAATCTTTTATATTTAATATTCTAAGAAAAATTATAAATCTTAAAAGAATAAATTAAAAATAATCTAAAAAAAAGATTTATTTATCTAAATATATTATTTATTATATTATTTATTTTATTTATTTTATTTATAAAAATATCTTAATTTATTATAAAATTTAAATAAAATTTATTTAATATATTTATTTTATTTTAGCTTATTTAAGATTTATTAATTTATTTATAAAATTATTTAAATATAAAATTATTATATCTAAAACTAAATTCTTAAATATTATTTTTAAAAAGATAATATTTAAATAAATCTTAAAAAGATTAAAATAATTATAAAATAAAAGATTTTATTTTATTTAATTAATATATAAACTTTTATTAATTTTAGTAATTTTTATTATTATTTTATTTAATATTTTTTAAAAATTATTATTTTATTAATAAAACTTTCAAAAAAAATATTTTATTTAAAGAAATCTTTTTTTACTAATTAAGCTTTAAAATATTAAAAAAAAAATTTATATTTATTCTAATCTTAAAATCTTTTAATTAAATAAAAAATATAATTTTTTAAATAAATATATTTAATTATATTTTTATTAAAATCTTATCTTAATATAATAATATTAAAATTCTATATTTTATTATTTTTTTTTAAGAAATATTTTATTATTAAATATAATTATAAAATTTATAATAAAAAATTATTAATTATTATTTTATATTTTAAGAAATAATATTCTAAGTTAAAAAATATATTTTTATTTATTTATATAATAATTAATTATTAAAATCTAAAATATTTTATAATAATAGAATTATTAAATTATTAATAAATTTATTAATCTAAATTTTTATCTTAATTTAATTTTAAGATTTAATATTAATCTAAAATATAAAATATAAAATCTAATATATTAATTAAAAAATTAAAAAATATTTTTAAAAAAAAGATAAATAAATTATTTTTTAAAAAAAATCTATAATTAAATATTATAACTTAGTTAAGAATAATTAAAAACCTAAATATATTTATTAATTTATTTATATTATTTATAATATCTAAAGATCTAGAATTATTTAATATTCTTAAAAAATTAAAAATATTTAAATTATTTATTAATAATATAAATCTATATAAATTCTTTAATTTATTTATTATAATCTTAAAAATATTAAATAATAATATTATTTATTATTTTAAGATTACTCTTATTAATTATAAATAAAAAAATAATTATTTATATTATTAAAATTATTTATAAATTTCTTATAATAATAAACTAAAAACTAAAATCTTATATTAAAATTATAATATTTTTATTATTAATTATTCTAGTTAATTAAAGATTTATAAATTATTATTCTAAGAATATTATTAATCTTAAATATTATAATATATAAATAACTAAATAAAAAATTATTATATTTATTATTAAATTATTCTTATTTATAAGATTTATTAAGATTTATTAAGATAATTATTAATATATAAAAAAGCTTAATAAGATATTAATATAGATTTTATTAAATATTTATTAATAAATTATAAATATAATATAATTCTTATTATAATAAATTATTTAATAAGAATAAAATATTTTATTTATTATAAAAAGATATATAATATTAAAAAAATTATTTATTTATATATTTATTATATTTAAAAATTATATAATTTACTAAATATTATTATATTTAATTAAGATCTATAATTTATAATCTTATTTTAGAAATATTTAATAAAATATTTATAAATTATAAATTTATTATTAATTATTTATTATCTTAAGATTAATAATTAAATTAAATATATAAATATTATTTTAAAATAATATTTTTAAATATATATATTTTATTTATAAGATAATTAATTAAAATAATTATTATTAACTAAATTTATTATAAATTTATATTATTCTAAGAATATATAAATATTCTTATTTTATATTAATTATAAATTTTATTTTTATATTAGATTTAAATATATTTTATAAAATAATTATTTTATTATCTAAGATATTAAAAAATATATTAAATATATAAGATTTAATTATTTATATTTATATTAAGATCTTATTTATATAAATTTATAATAAAATATAAATAAATTATTATTATATATTTATTTATTATTATTTATTTAAATAATTAGTTTAATTAAATACTAAAAATATTAAGATTTTATAATCTTAAAAAAAACTAGATTAAAAAAATCTAAGTTTATTTTATATCCTAAAAACTATAAACTTATATATTTATAAGCTTAATTTATTTATTAATTTATAAATATATTTAATATTTTATATAAGCTTATTATAATTTATTATTAAGATATTTATAAAAAAATAAATTCTTAATCTATTATTTTTAATTAAAATTAAAGAATTAAAGAAATAAAAAATAAAAGATATCTTAGATTCTTATTAAGAATAATATAGCTATAAAGATCTATAACTAAAATATACTCTAAAATAGAATAATTATAATAAACTAACTAAAGTATTTATTAAGTATATTATAAATATATATAAAATTATATTAAACTTTTATTATTATTATCTATATAAGCCTTATCTTAATAAAACTTAGCTCTAAGAAAGAATATATTATTATAATATAAGCCTAGAGTAATTAATTATATTTATATAGATCTATTATAAGAATTATAATTATTAATTATATAATCTATAATCTATATATCTTATCTAAGGATTTTAATCTAAATATAGCTCCTTAAGTTATATCTTATAAAAAAGACCCCCTTCTCCTATACCTAAGAGCTTCTTACCTAAATTAAATATATCTAAATATATCTAAATAAACTCTATTATCCTAGATCCTTATAGATTAACTCCTATTATACCTACTTAATCTTATATCCTAATACTAAGCTTAATATTAAATAATAAGGATTATAAACATTAGTTCTTTAATAATAATTAATATTTATAATAATACTTCTATTACTAAATATATAATTATATTACTTATAATTATAGAAGATAGACCTAGTATATATACTATATAAGATTATATAACTTTAAGAAGTATATATAAGCTTATAATTATACTATTACTAAGTATACTATATATATTTAATTTAATAAGATTATAACTAATACTAACTAAGTAGCTATTAACTATTTTATATATAAATAAGAGTATCCTTATTATATTAAGAAGCTTAAACTACTCTATATCTTATATACTTAAGATCCTCTTATATATTATATATCCTTAACTACCCTACTCCCTATTATTCCTTCTTATATTCTTATAATAATACTCTTATCTTAAGTAAATTATACTTACTTAGGAAGCCCTCCTAAATATTATTATATATTAATACTATTATTATTATTAATAAGAATTAAGATTATAGCCCTAGCCTTAATCCTCTCTCTCTTTTATAAGAGCTTAGTTCCTTATAAGACTTAATTAATATAGATAGTTATATTATCTTTTAATAATATTATCCTAAGAAATAATAATAATAATATTATTATAGACTCTAATCTTAATATTTATAAAATCTCTAATAATTTTATTATATCTACTTCTATCTCTCTTAATCTTATTAACCTAGAGTTTATTAATATACAGATATAAGATTATAATAGATATATAAAAGAGAAATCTAATAATAAACTTAGTTAAGAAATACCTAAATTATAAAAGATACTTATTTATAATATATTATATATATAATAAATAAGTTATTAAAGATCTTATAGATTAATTATTATAAATTTAATAATAAAATAATAAAATAATTCTTTAGTAAAAAAAAGATATAAAAATATAATATCTTAGTAATTTAAGAGCTAGAGATATATTATTAAATAAAACCTAAGATAAGGATTTATTTATAGATCTTAGATAATTAATTCTATATATTTCTATAACTAATATCTATAATATTATATAAAAAAATTCTTAAAATATAATTATATATTTATTTCTTTATCTCTAAGATTATTAATCCTAAGACCTAATTTATTAAGTATTATAATAAAAATATTAATATATTAATATTTAATTTAGATATAATAGATAAGTTATATATTTATAATATATATTTTTAAGAAAAGTTTAATAATAATCTTATATTAATATAAGAAATAAAAAAAAGATTAATTATATTATATATAATATTAAATATATATCTTAAGATTATTAATTAATATATAATAATTAATAATTTTAATTTATATTATCTCTTATAATTAAAGAATATATAAATATAGAATAATAGTAATAATATTAATAATCTTATTTATATAATAAGTAATTTTAGTCTTAATCTATTAATAAAATATAAAATAATAATATTTAAAAATCCTATATTTATATATAATATATAGAATATATTAGATTTAATATAGATTATAATCTTATTAATAGATTATATAATAGATTATATATTATATTAAGATTAATAATTTAGTATTAATTATATTCTTATATTTACTAAGTTTAATATATAAATCTCTTATATAAAGATTTATAAATAATAAGATTAATAAATAATAAATTAAGAAACTTAATATAAGATTTTTTAATCTTATATCTTATAATAAAAAGATCTTAATTAAGAATTAGATTTTATTATAAAGATTAATATTATTATAATATTAATAATAAATATAATATATATAATTTATTTAGATTATTTATATCTTATTTATTTAATAATATTTATTTTAATATAATAAAAAATATAATATATATATTTATATTAATAATAATTATAAAATAAAAAAGATTATCAGATTTTTTATATATTATAATATATATTAAACTAAAAGAATAAAAAATAAGATTAATAAATTTATTAAGATTAAATAAAAAAAATAATAATATTAATTTATAATTTTTAGTTTTTAATAAAATAAATAAAAATATAAGAAATATCTTATTTTTTATTTATATTAATATTTAAGATTAATAACTATAAATTTATAATTATTAAAAAAAAAGATATATTATCTTAAAATAGTTTTTTTTAATATCTCTTAATATTAATTTAAATAATATTTCTAGATTTATTTATTTAGATATAATTCTTATATTTAATAAAATCTATATAAATAAAATTAATATTATATAATATATTAAGTCTTTTAAGAATTTTTATTATTATATAAAAATATATAATAAAAATTTTTAGTTTTTTAGAAATTATTATAATCTTTTTTAATATTTATTTAATATTAAGATATTATTTATAAGTTTTTTATAACAATCTTATTATTATTATTTATAAACTAAAAAAATTATATTATTTTAATTTAAATATATAATATTTAGTCTTATTATTAAAAATATTAAGAAAAGATTTTAAATCTATAATTATAATATAATTTATTATTAAAAATAATATATAATATATAATAAAAAGATTAATAGATTATATTATTCTTAATATTTAATAATAATAATATATTTAATAATATTTATTATATATAATTATTTTATAATCTATAAAAATATTATATTCTAAAGATTATTATTAGATTATTAATTAATCTTTTTATAAATTATATTATTATTTTATTTTTATAAAAAGATTATTATCTAAATAAGATTATTACTATTAATATTTTTTAAGATTTTTTATTATTTATTATTTTTCTTTTATTTTATAATATTAATCTTATTAATAATATTTATATTATTATATTAAAATATATTTTTATAATAAGATATATTAATAATATTTATATTTTAATATAAGAATATTATATATAAATAAATTATATAAATCTTATAATTTTATAAAATAATAAAAAAATAGATCTTATAATATATTTTTAAATCCTTATTTACTAAATATAATATTATTTATTTTTAAAAAAAGAATATTAATATATTTTATTTTATTAATCTTTAAATAAACTAAAAATCTATTTTTTAGATTTAATAATAATCTATAATATTAAGATTAAATTAATAATTTTATTATATTATTTAGATATAATCTTAAATAAGAATCTTATTATTAAAGATTATTTAATATAATATTATAAATATATTATTATATTTATTATTATATTTTATTTAATTATTAATATAATTTAAGATATTATTATTCTTTATTTATAATATATATAAATAATAATCTTATTTTTATAGATCTTATTTAAATATTTAACTTAATATATATATATAATACATTAGATTAAAAATATTAAGAATAAGATTAATTATATATTTAAATCTATATAATATTAAATATTATATTATATTATAATTAATTTTATAGATTTTATTATATATATTATTAATAATTATCATAATCTAATATCTTACTAAACTTATATATTTATATATAAATAAATATTTAAGGAATAGATTTAAGAATAATACTCTTTTAATTATAAAAATTATATTTAGGATTTATTTCTTATTCTTATTAAGATTATATTTTTATTTTATAAATCTTTATAAAGATTAATAAATATAATATTTATTTAGATATAGATTAAAAAACTAGTTTTACTTATATATTTAATTATTATTATTATTTAATAAGATAAGATAATAATTAAGATATATAAATAATATATTCTTAATTAAAATCTCTTAGATTATTATTATTATAAATATAATAAGATAAATATATAATATATCTTATTTATATATCTTAATTTTATTAAACTTAAGATTAAGATTCTTAGTTTAAATTAAAATCTTAGAGACTAAATAAGATAATTAATAATATTAAAATTAATTCTTAAAATAATATTCTTTATCTTTAGAATATATCTTTTAGATTAGTTTTATTATCTTCTAGAGATATTTTATAATATAGTTAATTAAATAGTTATTAATATAACCTAAAAATATATTCTTTTAAAATATTTATAAACTTTAAAATATTATTATTATCTATTCTCTTATACTAATTTTAGTTATATAAGGAATATTATAATTTATTAAGAATAAAGGATTATATATAATTAAGTATTATAGGGAATATCCCTAAATATTATAGATCTATTATTTATTAATTAATTAATTTATTTTTATTAATATTAGTAATATATAAATTAATAAGATTATATAAATTAGAAATAGAATAAATATATTAAAAAAATATAAATAAGAGACAGAGATTATTAGATATAGAAAAAGGGATACTTAGAGGTTTTAATATTTAATTTATTTAATATAATCTTAATAAATCTTATTTATATTATTTATTTATTTTATTTTATTTATTTTATCTATTAATCTTTAATATTATATAATAATATAATTTATCTTATAATATAATATTCTAGCTATCTTATAATATCTTATTAGTAAATTAGACTAAAAATATAATAGATTTATAAATAAATTAAAAAAAAAAATATAAAAGAATCTTTTAATAAATTAATTATATTCTTAATATTAAATATAAACTTAAATCTTAATTTAAGATAAAAAATTATAATAAATTAATATATATATCTTAATTAATATATATATTTAAAAGATTATATTAAGATTTTATCTTAAATCTTATTAAAAAATATATATATTATTATTCTTTTTTTTTAATAATCTTATAAATATCATTTAAATAAAATCTTAATTTATTAAAAAATATTAAATAAAAACTAATTTTATATTTTATATTATTATTTAAATATATTTTAATATTATATTTATAAATTAAAAAATCTTATAATATCTTATAAAACTTATTAATTATTTAATCTTATATTTATATTAAATAAAAGATTTAAGTCTTATTTTTAAGATAAAAATATTAAATTAGATATTTATAATATTTTTTAATATTTCTTTTATTAATAATCTTAATTATAAAAATTTAGAAAAATATATTTTTATCTTATTTAAAGATCTTATTAAATAATATATATATAAATAATATATTATTATTATATTAATAATTAAGATTAAACTTTTTTTTATCTTATTTTTTATATATTAATTATATTAAATTAAATATTTATTTAAGTTTATTAATTTTAATATTACTATTCTTTTTAATCTATAATATAATAATACTTAAATAAATAATTTATTTATATATAAATATTTTAATTATTAGATTAAAATAAAATATATTAATATTTATTATTTTTAGATTTAATAAGAAATATAAGCTAAGAGATTAATAATTATTTAGATTCTTATTAAGAATATAATTATAAATAAGATAATAAAAGTTTATATTTATTAATAATAAAAGTAGTTTACTAAATAACTTAGTATATATATTTTTAAATTAAAAGATTAGATTAAAATAATTTAATATTTTAATCTAAGAGATTATATTAGAATTAAAAAAGATTTATAAAAAAGATTTATTTTAATAAAATAAATTAAAGATCTAAAATTATTAATTATTATTAATAAAAAAAATAAGAAATTAAAAAAATTCTAAATTGTAAAAAAAAAAAGAATTAATATAAAATAAAATAAAAAGATTATAATTAAGATTTTAAATTAATATATTATATTAAATTTTAAAAATATCTTAAAAAAAATAAGAGATTTTTATAATAAATATCTAAGAAAATCTAAATTATTAATATATTTATAAGAATAGATTAAAATAATCTTAAATAATAAAAATCTAGATTTGTATAAATTTAATAATAAACTTATATTTAATTAAAAGATTTAATTAATCTTATAAAAAAGATTATATAATAATATTATATTATATATTTTTTTATATCTTATTAATTAATTAATATTTTTAGAATAAGGATTATAAAAATATCTTAGGATAAGAATATCTAAGAATTAGATTATTTAAATATTTAATAAGAATACTAAAGATTATTAACAATAAATAAAAAGGAATATTATATAAAGATTATTTATTAAAACTAAAAGATTTTTTTTTTTTTTCTTTTTTTATATTAGAATTTTAGTTATATTATATCTAAATTAATTAACTTTATTTATTTAAATAATATTATAATAAGATTCTTTTTTTATTTAAATAAAAGATTTAAGTTATTTAAATAATATAAATAATATATAAATATAATAGATATAATAAAAAAGAGATTAATATAAATAAATATAATATTATAAATAAGAGGGAAATAATATATATGATAAATATATAAAAAGAGAAGAATATAATAAATCCTATATACTAATTATTAATCTATATTAATAATAAGTATTAATAAATAGTTTCTTAATTTAGCTAAATAATACTAAGGAATTCTTTAATCTTATTATATAATATATATTATATATATAATATTAATAATTAAGTAGTTATAACCTCTTAATTCTAATAAAAAAAAATAATAAAAAAATTATTAATTATATAATATTAATTATTTTATTTATAATATTCTTTTTATTTATTAATTTAAAAAAAATTTTTATAAATTTTAATATTTAATATAATAAATTTTAATATTTAATATAATATATTTTAATTTTTAATATAATATATTTTAATAATAATTTATATATAAAATTATATTAATTTAAAAATTAAATAAAATTATTATTTTTATTTAGATTTTTAATATATTGATTTTAATATTATTTATAGATTCTATTTATATATATTAATATAATATAATAAATCTTTTTTTTATTATTATTTTAAAAAATTTTATTATTTATATTAAAATAATATTTTAAATTTTTAAATTAATTTAATTATTTTTAAATATTAAATATTAATTTAAAAATATTAATTTAAATATTCTAAATTCTTTTTAGTTATAATATAAGATAGATTTATTATTATCCTTATTAAATTCTAAGATAATTTAAATATTAAATTAATTTTTTAGTTTTTTTATTTTTAATAAAAATTCTAAATACTCTTTTTTTTCTTAAATAATTTTATTTTTTTATTCTCTTAATCTTTTATAATAAAATTCTTAAATAAAATATAAAATATTTTTAATATTATTTTTAGAATAATAAAGGATTTATTTTTTAATTTAATTAAAAAAATAGGATTTAAATAAATAAATTAATTAATTATAAAACATAGATAGAAGAAGTTATTAGGTTTTAGGAGATAAGGCTATCCTAAGAACCTTAGTATAATACTAAGAGATAGTAATATATATAATTAGGGGTATATAATATAGTTATATAGTATAATACTAAGAAGGATAGTAGTTATATAATCAGAGGGGATTTAATATTAGACTTAATAAGAAGGAATAAAGAGATAGAAGGAATAAGGGCTTCTTAGAAGGAAGAAAGTATATTCTAGTTATCATATAAAGTATATAGCATAAATTAAGTACTAACTTTAGCTTAAATCCTATAATAAGTATAAGATTCCTATATTATTTAAGTAAGAGATTTAAGTTATTTAAATAATATAAATAATATATAAATTTAATAAATATAATTAATAAAAGAGTAGTTAGTATAAGTAAGTATAATATTATAATATAGGATAGGATAATATATATAATAAGTATATAGAATAAGGGGAATAAGATAGATCTTATATATTAATTAAAGATTAGTCTTATAACTAATTAATTAATTAGTATTTTTTCTATAGAAAAAAAAATACTAAGACTTTTCTAATCTTACTATACTAATAAAGCCTATAAACTTATAGTTATAATCCCTTAATTCTAATATAACCCCTTAGATTAAAATATTAAACTATTTTAATCTAATCTTTTAATTTAAAAATATATATACTAAGTTATTTAGTAAACTTCTACTATTATTAATAAATATAGGCCTTTATTATCCTATTTATAATTATATCCTTAATAAGAATCTAAGTAATTATTAATCTCTTAGCTTATATTTCCTACTAAGTCTAAAAATAATAAATATTAATATATTTTATTTTAGTCTAATAATTAGAATACTTATATATAAATAAATTAACTATTTAAGTATTATTATATTATAGATTAAGAGGGATATTAATATTAAAATTAATAAACTTAAATAAATACTTAATTTAATATAATTAATATATAAAAGATAAGATAAAAAGGAGTTTAGTCTTTATTATTAATATAATAATAATATATTATTTATATATATATTATTTAATAAAACCTCTAAATAAGATAAAAATATATCTTTCTAAGCTTTTATAATTAGGATTATTAATAAAAGAAGTATTAAAAGATATTATAAATACCTAATTTAGTATTTTTATCTTAAAAATAAGGCTTAAATCCTTTATTTAGTATAAATATAAGATTAAATAATTAATAATAATTATTTAGTAGTTAATAGGTTTTATAAGATATTAAGAGATCTTTTAATTTATAAATATAATATTAAGATATATTTAAATAATAATATAGAGTATAAAACTAGTTTTTATCTAATATTCTTTAATAAATTAGGGTTTTATCTAAATAATACTAATAAGATTATTAAAAGAAGAGGAGGGTATTAATATATAGATCTTTTAATAGGATTTAAGATAGAATCTTAATATAATCTTCTTAATATATATATACTAATTAAGATATATATAATAATTTATATAATCTTAGATAATATAGATACTAATAAATTATATTAATTTATTATAATCTTTTATCTTAAATTAAGATTCTAGTTTATATTTAATATTAAGAGTATAATTAATATATTAATAATAATAAATACTAAGAAAATTATTAACAAAGATTATAATTATAAGCTTATAATTACTATAAATATAAAGATTATTAAGAAAGAGCTTTAATCCTAATTCTATAAGTTTATATCTTATATTATTCTCTTAAATCTTATCTAATATATATATCTTAGGTTATAATTCCTTAAGAAGATTAGACTAAATAAGTATTATATATATAATTATAGTAATTATAGTATTATAATATTTAGTATAGCTATTCTACTTAGGAGTTCTTATTATAGTAATCTTTATATATAGACCTAAATATTGTAATTTAGATAAGAGTAGTAAGATTAATATCTTATTATTAATATATAGTATTTTAATATTATAATTATACTATTTCTTTATAAGATTAATTATCTTCTTAATAGAATAAGATAAATAAGATTTAAGAGGAAGGGGGTATATAAACTGTATCTTAATAATAGGATTAATAGAATAAGATAAATAATATATTCTATTATTATTATTCTATATAATAATTAGATCTTAGTATAATAATTTAAATAGTTTATTTTTAATATATATAGAATATTATAAGATTTAATAAATAGGTTTAGTAAGTTTATAAGGCTTATAAAGTTTAGATAAGTATTTTATATTAATAATAATACTAAAAGATACTTCTTATAGATATTTAAGGGCTTTATAATTTATATATCCTAAGTATTAATACTAAATATTATAGGATATAGTTATAATCCTTAGTTTATATAAGTTAAATACTATATTCTAATTAATTAAACTAGAATAAAGGTAGTATATAAGATAGTAAGAAGATATTTTAGTAGTATCTTTTAGATTCTAACCTAGTTTTTCTAAGCTTTTTAATATAAAAGCTTACTCTAATACTTAATATAGTATTTCTTTATTAATAATCTTACTAAAAGAGGTATATTAATTATTAATCTTAAGTAATTTAAGTAATAGAATAATAATATTATTAATATAAGATAAGAGATTCTTTTTATCCTATTTAATTATATAAAATCCTAATCTTTATTTAATATTATAAATTAATAATTTATTAATAGATTTAAGGATCCTAATATAATCTAAGTAGTAAAGGCTATTCTTATATTTATAGGATACTAAGAAGATATTAAGATAAAATCCTAGGGAATATATAATATTATATAAAAAAAAGGGCTTTTTATTATATAATTTAGAGGATAATATATATATAATACTAAATCTAAGTATTTATATCTTAGTATTATTAATATAAATACTTAAGATAGAAGAGGTATAATTAATAAAGAGTATATAGTTATTATATATATATAGATTATAATACTAATATTATATACCTAAATCTTAGTAGATTTTATAGATTCTATAAGATTAATAAGCTATAAAATTATAATAATAATATAATTATTATTATTTATCTTATTTATATATCTCTTTTTTATTATATTAAATATCTTTTTTAATTAAGGGCTTCTCTTAATTATCTTCTTAAATTATTTAAGGGTTTTAGATAATAATATTTATTTATTTAATCTTTTATTAGGATTAATATATAGATAATTATTAAATTTATAATTTCTATTAAAAAGATCCTTTTTATAAGAATACTTCTTCTTCCTCTTTTAGTTAGATTATATTATTTTAGATATTTATTTTATTTATTCTTTCTCTTAGAATATTATATAAATAACTTAATTTATTAATTTAGAAGGAAGTTTATAAATATAGTATTTATATTAAGTAAATAAATTATAAATATCTAGATTTATTAATAACTTATTTATATATATTTTTATTATATAGAAATTAGGTAATATATTATATATTATTAATAAAAAAGATAGGATAATTATTTAGGATATATCTTATCTAGGAATCTATAGATTAATATTTTTAGAGTAAAGGAAATACTATTTTATAATAAAAGATATAATATTAGATTAAGAAGGTATTTTAAGCTTATTATATTATAGATTAAACTTATAGATATAATAGAAGTATATAGGTTTAAATATCCTTTTAAAAATAGCTAGGATATTATATAATAATATATTATATTTTATAGTTCTTATATTCTCTATAAAGATAGAAATCTTAATTATAATATTTATAATAGTATTAGTATATATAATCTTATATTATTTTATTTATTTATTTATCTAATTCTTTAGATAAAAGGATATAAGTAATTATTAATTAGTATTTATATTAAGAAGATTAATACTAAAAAGAGATTAAGTAGTTAGTTCTAGTTTATTATCTAAGATTTTAGGGCCTCTAATTAATTAAGTAGTAATAGGAACCTAATAAGGATTAATTTAGTCCTATATCTCTATATTTATAGTAATAATCTAGATATTATTAATCTATAAAGGCTAGGATATATAAGAAATAAGGATTATAAGCTTCCTAATATTAGATAAAGATATAATAAAAGAAATAGAAGATTAGTAGAAGAAGAATAGAAGTTTTAGAAGATTAGTAAAAGAAGAATAGAAGCTTTAGAAGGTTAGTAGAAGAAGAATAAAAGCTCTAGAAGAATCTAGAAGATAGATTCTAATAGAAAGTTAAGTTCTTAGTAATAAGAATCTTAAATCAATACTATTTAGTAGGAAGAATAGACTTTAAATCATAGTTTAGATAGAATAAGCTCTTAAGGAAGAGGCTTAGAGGGATATTTAGTCTTAAGATTAGTTTTTAGATTCAATAAATCCTAGGCTTATAACTGTTAGGTTTTAGGAGATAAGATTATCCTAAGAACCTTAGTATAATATTAAGAGATAGTAATATATATAGTTAGGGGTATATAATATAATTATATAATATAATACTAAGAAGGATAGTAGTTATATAATTAGAGGGGATTTAATATTAGACTTAATAAGAAGGAATAAAGAGATAGAAGGAATAAGGGCTTCTTAGAAGGAAGAAAGTATATTCTAGTTGTTATATAAAGTATATAGTATAAATTAAGTATTAACTTTAGCTTAAATCCTATAATAAGTATAAGATTCCTATACTATTTAAGTAAGAGATTTAAGTTATTTAAATGATATAAATAATATATAAATTTAATAAATGTAATTAATAAAAGAGTAGTTAGTATAAGTAAGTATAATACTATAATATAGGATAGGATAATATATATAATAAGTATATAGAATAAGGGGAATAGGATAGATCTTATATATTAATCAAAGATTAATCTTATAACCAATTAATTGATTGGTGTTTTTTCTGCGAAAAAAAAAACGCCAAGACTTTTCCAATCTTACTATACTGGTAAGGCCTGTAAACTTATAATCATAACCCCTTAATTCTAATAGAAGTACCTATATTATTATAATAATAATTAGCTAGGCTACTAGATAGTATTAGGTTAACTAATAGAATATTATTTTTATTATTATTATTAGATAAGGAAGAGGAGTTAGTAGTATAAATAGATAGATTAATATATATCTAGGAGTTACTAATAGTATAGCTACCTATGATCTAACTACCCAGAACTATTCCCTAGTGAACTTTCTTTTCCTTCTTTCTCTTTTCTCTTTTACCTCTCTGATCAAATCTTGACTAGTGATGGTAAAGCTTATAGTTTTGATACCTTACTTAGTCCTCATCTTACCTTCTTACTTATAATCATCTTCTTACTTCCCCCTTTTCCTCTTTACTAAATAAATAGTCAAAACTTACCTTATCTCTCTATTAGCATCATACTTCACAGGTTTATTACCCAGAAGTTGATGAGAAACCCCCCTCGAAGTGAGAGTGAAGTAGAGATATAAGAAACTATTGAAAACCTTCCGAAGAAACCTCTGAAGCGATTATTAAATGCCAGAATTATGGGGACATTCATGCATCGGAAGAGAGTCAAACTGGGGACACAACTGAACGAGAAGTGAGTATAATGGAAACGAAGTACAATTGAAAATGGGTCAGTTTTGACAGAACAACCTGTTAGTGAACCCTCACGACCGTTTTATTCATTCCCCCTAATTTCCTTTCAACCAATAGCAAGGATGCCGATGACCGAGGATGAACTACGAAACCATCCGTTTGCAACGAATTCGACCTCCTCAATCCCTGGCGGAAATGAGAGCCTAATCTTCAGGATAGGGCCTGAGTTCGAGCGCCAATCATGGAATGCTCCAATGAATAATCAATAATCAATCGAGACTGGAAGAGGAGATGGTGAATGCTTGGAGAGCACAAGCACAGACCTGGGTTGATCCAGCTCAAATGAATCAGTTACGGAATCATCCATTTATAACCATATCAGATACTTTACGGAAGGTCAAACGAAAATCTGATTGTGTTTCTACTGATTCACAGACCTGAGAAGGGACTTGAGAATCTCTAAGAGGGCTATCGGCCGCCGTATCCCCACACCAACTCCAAACCGAACACGGGTGATTGGTGGAAAAGATAAACGTCGCGTACAAGATGTTCGGCGGATGTGAGTCTGTTCATGAGTTTATGAATGCGGCTCAGAAAACGACAAAGCAATTATGACTCCCGGAAGCTTGTAAAAGTTTGTCTCCCCAGGAACGAGCAATACACGAAGTGAATGAGGCCGATCCTGCCCAAGTTCGAGAATTAATTTCCACCTTTGAGCAAGTACCTTCGGTTAGGAGGCAATTCGGTAAAGTATATACTACCGAAGGGGCGCACTCATGGCTAAACACTATACAATCCTCGATTCAGTAAAAGGAATGCTGCCTATGAAGCCCACCAGCTCTTCCCCCACATGTAGCATGAGGGGGCAGTTTAGATTAATCCCCTTACTAATCTTATAGATCCTTATTTACCCTGGTTTATATAGTGTTCGGAGGGGGAGTGGTGAATATACTAGTAGGTTCAATTCCCTGATGTGGCGCCGTGGGCGGTAATTTGTAAAGCACCCCTCTACCTGTGTTAGTTGAAGTTCTAAATAACATTTGAATGGAAATAAAAACAATTTTTCGCTATATAATCTATAGCCTGGCTAATCTAAACTAAGTTATACTTTAGCCATTTATATAAGCCTTTAAATCAATAGCCCCTACTGACATTGAAGCTGATATCTAATACTATAACCCTAATACCCCTATTAGAACTAGATATAGACATCTAATCCTTGATATCATACTAGTATGATAAACCATGAATTCAAGGAACATAAGTCTATAGCCGTGTAAAGAAGTACATATAAGCAGTCTTCTTCATCTGATCAAAGTCCTCGAACTTCACAACCTTTTCATCATTAAACATAACCCAGGAGAGGCCAGATTGACCTGGCAAAGCCTTGCGAATGACAGCCACGTAATGCCTTCTGTAGTTAGCAGTGTATTCGTTTTGAGATCTGGCCACGAACATCACTCACCCTGCATGGACCGATGTGCCTTTGTGACAAACGATGGATTGTAGTTGATACCGGGCGGGCAACCCATCGAAGCCAGTGGAATCTTGTTGAGTTCCTATGCCTTCATTCTCACCGTTACCATCTTCCAAATCCTCATCAGGGTGGCTGAAAACCCAATCCAGAGCTCGGTTCACATCCCCATCAGTGGCAGATAATGCCCGTCGAGCTCTGGCAGCCTCGATCCCCATATCCCCCAACTGAGCGACCTTTGCCTCATCCTGCTCAGTATCTCTCAACCCGGTGACAGCACTGTTTAAGATCAAGGGTTCATCGATTTCTGGGTCTTCCATATGAGCAAATAGCCAGTTCGTGGCGGCTTCGGGGTCAGAATTTCCAGTGGCATGAAGTGCCTTTTCACATCTCACAGTTGGAAAACCCATGCTCAAGAGTTGGTTCATGGCATCCGTATTGGGCTTAAAAGCCACGGCTTCATCAAACTCTGGCAAGACCTCCTCATTCACGTCATGTTTGACAGCCAAGTAGGGTCCAAAATCGACAGGCCCATCACCAACAATCACCGGAATGTCTAATTTGGTAGGGACCCAGTTGACAAGTCCAAAGCGGCGAGCATTGACAGCTAAATCCCGTGGCAAGCTTTTGAAGGACAGACGCTTCGAGAACCCATCATCGCTTTGGCAGGCAGGACAGCTGAGTTCGACGACTTCCTCTGCAGTGAATATGTCTAAGCATTCTGATAGAGTCACGGCTTCGAAGCAATCGACTTGATCCGGGATATGGCGAGCAGGTACAGCAACAGATATGTTATCTTGTTCATCGACCTTATAACGGACCTTCTTACAGCTCAAGCACTGGAGGCGTTGTTCCACCTCGAATCGAAAGCTCTTGACTGGGTTCGGTTGCCCATTGGAACGATTTGAAAGACTCACACATTTGAACACGTGCAAAAGAAATTCAAACGCATCCTGCTGCCTCATGGTTGCGAATTCTTCGTGGCCTTGTCCGATGAGATATTTGAACATGGCTGGAGCCAGTCCTTTTTGATGTGAAAGGTCTTGTGTATTTTGAGCTGTGCCAAAGCGCGAACCGGGTTGAGAGTAACGACCTGATAAAACACCATCTGCTAGCTTTCTCAGCTGGGTTTCAAGGTCCTGCGCAGGTGCTTGGCACAGCGGTGGCTCCTCAGTTGGGCAGAAATAACGAGATTGGAAAGCAGCCGTAGAGAAGATACATTGCATAATACTGGAAAGGTAGCAGCTGTTTCCGAGGTTGGCGAGGCCAGTGAAGCCAGGTCCGAAGACCGGAGTCAGTTCACGGCCATCCTCAGTGGTCATGGAAAACTCCCATTGGAGATTGTGCTCAACTTGCATCTCCATTAAGCTTTTCTCGGTTTTTTCACGCCCAGCCAAGAAGATACCCCAATGCGCGAGGTGATTTGCAAGTTCTGGATCTATCCGTTCCTCATTGCATGCATAGCAATAGACATCTGCGGAGCCCTCTGCGGTTATGGAACCCAGTTTAACTGCCACGGCATGTGTTGAAGCGTCTGCGTGGGCGAGAGCATGGGAATTACCCTTTATGCCACCAAATTGACTTCGTCCACATCCTATGTTCCCACATTGCAGGCAAATCCAAAGATTTTCCTTTAAATCGCACGTAGAACATTTGCTTAGATCTAAAAGAGAATAAGCATCACAGGAACTTGAATAGCGCGAGGCAAATAATTACCCATTGATTCTTTATCGTCAATCTTTTCCTGAGCAAGACATAAAGTGTGCTCACAAGGAACGAATTCCTGTTCCCATGCTTTGACCTCCTCTCTTTTCGAAAAAGTCATTGCACTCATCACTCCGTCGATCACAGCTGGCAGGTTTCCAATCGTTTTATCGACATCGTAATTCGCGCACGAATAGCATGTCACCGATGTCACGATATTATATCGGTCATCGTCCGTCTCGGCGGTAATTGCCAGCTTTGAAATCTTCGGCGGGGGCTCATCCCTCTAAAGCCTGTGAGAAGAAGTTCTGACGTCATTTTTGGATAGCTTAAGCTTACCTGAACTTGCTTCGGTGTTCTGCGAATATTCAAGACCAGTGAATGATCAAAACGTTGGTAGTGTAGCAATGCATGATCTCTGTCCCCGGTGCAACCACCATTGAAGCAGTGAAGGCATACGTTAAGACCCGAGGGATTGTCCTTTCAAGGTAAGTCAATTAGTAGTAGGAATCGAAGTGACCATGGAGATAAATGAAGAAAACATACAATGGAGTCAAAACACTGCGTGCAATCCTCCCTGTACACAGCCTGAGACGTCCCAGGTGGTCGAAGGTCTATTATGATCAGCCTATCACTCTTGTTCAAGGCGAACTATTCTCTCACCAACCTAAAGCACCTGAATGGGAACAGGCCATTTTCCCCTTGAAGATCAAGATGACCTTCCAAGATAAAGAAGGCGAGAATATGGGTTGAAGAAGGATTGACAAGAACTAGAGAAGGACAAGTGATCAGAGGGAAAGGGAAAGGGAAAGAGAGAACATTGTAAATCACCCAAAAGCGGGACGAGGCAGGAGCGTCTTCGACGTGGGGCAATATTCAAGAGGCGCGGAGAGATTATATAATATTTATGGCCTGAGGCGCATAAGACTATCTTACCGCCCTGAAGAGTCCACTTTACGCGTTATTTCCAAGTTCCCGCTTTACGCGTCGCGGGCGCTCTTCATCGTAATCTGTTTTTCCTACCCTGTCCATTCCCTCTGCTTTGATATTTGACCGCGCCTTCCAAAGATAGCCACCATGGATTCAGATGCAGCTTCTATGATCACTGTTGGTGCTCTCAGGTAAGTTCATGACCGGAGGAAGATTTGTTCTATGCATGAATGCAGCAAGATCCTAATACTATGTCAAAGTGCCATTTTTGACGACAGCAAGGATCAAGTCCGAGAGCCGATTGTCCAATGTGTCCAAGTGAAACCTTTACCACCACAGCCAGGTCACCAAGAGCGTTATCGAGCCGTGTTCAGCGATGTTGCAAACTATGTGCAAACCATGCTTGCCACCCGTATGTTTTTTTTTCTTGCTCAATCATTCGCATTCAAGCTATGGTGTTGACGAAAGCAGCAGAGGCCAACCATGTCGTGACAAATGGATCTTTGCGGAAAGGGTGCTTTGTCCGACTCAAGTCATTCCAGGCCAATTCTGTGAAGGGTAAAAAGTAAGTGCCCCCAAAATGGTAAACGACATATGTTCATCCATATGTATTAACTACTTCATAGGATCCTCATCGTCTTGGATCTCGAAGTTCTGCAAGAACTAGGCGAGGCAGAGAAGATTGGCGAACCAAAGCCTTTGGAGGTGAAGGGTGAAGAGGAAGAGGAGAAGACTCAACCCACTACCATTTCTAGTAATGGGTTCTATGGCTCCAAGCTTCAAGGTGGTCCACCGAAACAGCCCCCCCAGGTACCATCTATGCGAGGACCCTCATCGTCTGCCCATGCCACCATTTACCCAATAGAGGCCATATCGCCTTACTCGAACAAATGGACCATCAAAGCCCGCTGCACAAGCAAGTCCAGCATCAAAACATGGCATAATAAGAATGGCGAGGGCAAACTTTTCAGTGTGAACCTCCTGGATGATAGCGGTGAAATCCGTGCAACCGGTTTTCAGGAACAGTGTGAAATGCTTTATGACCTCTTCCAGGAAGGCAGTGTCTATTACATCTCGAGCCCCTGCCGTGTCCAGATTGCCAAGAAACAATTCAGTAACCTCAACAATGATTATGAGCTGACGTTTGAACGTGACACTTTGGTCGAGAAGGTAGGACCCCTGAAATCTTCCTAAAAAAACATCGTGGCTTACGGTAGAAACCAGGCTGAGGACCAAAATGATGTGCCCCAAATTCGATTCAACTTTACCACCATTGGAGATCTCCAATCCGTGGAGAAGGACACGACTACTGATGTGATTGGCATCCTCAAAGAAGTCGCCGAGACGTCTCAGATCGTTTCCAAGGGGACAGGCAAGCCATATGACAAAAGGGAACTCAGCCTGGTCGATAATACTGGCTTCTCAGTTCGTTTGACTATCTGGGGTGCCTCTGCCGTCAATTTCAATGTGGCTCTAGAGTCTGTTGTAGCATTCAAAGGAGTGAAAGTTTCTGACTTTGGAGGTCGGAGTCTGAGCTTGCTCAGCTCTGGCTCGATGGCTGTCGACCCCGATATTGGAGAAGCTCACCGGCTAAAGGGCTGGTATGATGCACAGGGTCGAACTGAGTTATTCACTTCTCATGCATCTCTCTCCAATGCAACTAACACTAACATGAAGTCTGACCAATTCAAGACTGTTACACAAGTTCGGGAGGAACAGTTGGGTATGTCAGACCAGGTAGATTACTTTTCGTTGAAGGCCACTGTTCTCTACATCAGACAAGACTCGACTTGGTGCTACCCAGCTTGTCTTTCGGAAGGATGCAACAAGAAAGTGACTGAGCTGGAGCCGGGTCAGTGGAGCTGCGAAATGTGCGGCAAGACTCACCCCAAAGCAGAATATCGCTACATCATGCCCGTCAGTGTGAGCGACCACACTGGTCAGCTTTGGCTCAGTTGCTTTGATGACACCGGCCGTCTGCTCATGGGAATATCGGCTGATAACCTGATGCAACTTCATGAAGATGATCCCACGGCATGCAGCGAGGTATTCCAGGCAGCCAATTGCCAGACTTGGAACTTCCGATGTCGAGCTAAGATTGACACCTATGGTGATCAACAACGGTAAGTACATCATCTTATGCTCCTATGTATTTTCAAATCACCTTAGCTGACACGTCTCACACAGGGTTCGATACCAGGTGTCATCTGCGAAGGCTATCAACTATTCTGAAGAAGCTTCTCGCCTGGCCGAGATCATCAATTCTTACAATATCAACTAGTTGTCAAGCAAGATGCTGCCAGGGGCTTGCGCCTACCTTTCTTCTGCCTTCCCGACTTTGTCAATCCTTCTGACATCCTGCTTATTGCGTTCCATGATTACGAATGAGCCGGAATGACTATTACATTTATCGCGCCTTATCCAAAGATAGCTAGAGTTTCTGTAACAATGAATAACCACAAAAATTTCAATTATTATGTCTACTATATAACACTTCCACACTGAGATATATAGATAGTTGTCGCCTTAGATATGTTGTATATATGGGAACCCAGCTTAATGAATTGATTGATAGTGTATTTGATCAACTTTGTTGGCAAGAAATTCAGAATCTCGTGAGATGGTATGAAACATGAAATCATAAGTAATTCGGAATTTCGTTGAGGGAAAACATGGGCAAGCGGTGAGTGATTTTTTCACGGGCAGAAACTTGGGAAAAACCCTGTCCGCCTATCCATTTTTTTTTTTTTTTTTTTTAAGATTCTATTTCTCTATCGTGATTTTCTGGGTACCCAGTTTGAAGACTGACAAGACCAAGACTTATATCAGTCTTGTTTACATTAATTGTCTATCTGAAGGCAGTGTTATTTCTGAATTACTGATTTCAATCAACGCCAGGCGCAATGGGAAAACGCAGCCACGAGTCAACGGAGCTGCAGCCGAAGAAAAAATCCAAGGCGGATAAGCAATCCAAGGAGAAAAAGGCTGTCGAGGAGACCGGAACTTCGGATTCCAGCAACACAAGCTATACTCAAGCTTCCGCTCTCAGTGATCTTCCACAGTCGCAGATTGATCAGTACCTCCAGGACAACATCATTAAGACCACCGATGCCTCTGCCGACGGCCCTAGCCTTCGCCCCATACTTCAATTTGAATATCTCCCTCCCTGTGAAGGCGAGCTGTACAAATCATTGAAGTCATTCTCTGCCCCGACTTCTATTCAGGCCGCTACCTGGCCATTGTTGTTTTCCAACCGTGATGTGATTGGTATTGCAGAAACCGGCAGTGGCAAGACTTTGGCATTTGGCCTGCCCTGCCTTAAAAAAATGATCGACTCCAAACGCAGCAAGAAGCCATGCCATCCCACCGCAGTTATCATTTCCCCCACGCGCGAGCTCGCGATGCAGATTCATGATCAGCTTGTCAAATTTGCCGCGGTGGCGAAGGTTGGTGTAACGTGTATTTTTGGAGGTGTGGGAAAGGATGAGCAACGTGAAGCCCTGAAGACGGCTGCCATTGTGGTTGCCACACCCGGTCGTTTAAAGGATCTACAGAATGATGGATCCGTTAACCTTGGGAAAGTCAAGTATCTTGTTTTGGATGAGGCTGATCGCATGCTGGATAAAGGATTTGAGCAAGATATCAAGGAAATTATCCAACCCATGCCAGTCTCCAGAAGGCAAACAGTTATGTTCACGGCAACCTGGCCGCGATCGGTCCGCGATTTGGCTGCTACTTTTATGAGCTCTCCCGTCACTGTGACTATCGGTGGCGATCCTTCCGCTGACCCCCGTGCGAACACGAGGATCAAGCAGGTTGTTGAGGTTCTAGACGGGCGGGATAAGGAGAACCGACTCATTCAACTCCTCGCTCGCTCTCAGAGAGGATCCTCGAACCCCGAGAAGGTTCTGGTATTTTGCCTTTACAAGAAAGAAGCAATGCGGGTTGAAAGACTCATCAGCTCCAAGGGCTTCAAGGTTGCCGGTATCCATGGTGATCTGAACCAGTCTGATCGTTTCCGAAACCTAGAGGCCTTCAAAAGTGGCACTGCTACTGTTTTGGTTGCAACCGATGTCGCAGCGCGAGGTCTGGATATCCCTGCCGTGAAGTTGGTGATCAACGTCACATTCCCCCTCACCGTAGAAGACTACGTACACCGTATTGGGCGAACTGGGCGAGCCGGTGCTGAGGGTCATGCCATCACCATGTTTACTGAACAGGACAAGGCTCTTTCGGGCGGGTGAGTGATATATTGATGCCTTTTACATTTGACTTATGTTGTTCCAGCCCATGCTAACGAATTGAACCAGATTGATCAATGTGCTCAAAGCTGCCAAGCAAGAAGTCCCAGAGTCATTGTTGAAATTCGGCACTACTGTCAAGAAGAAGCAGCATGGTGCATATGGCGCATTCTTCAAGGATGTTGACACCGATCAAAAGGCGACCAAGATTACATTTGACGATTGATTTTTTACTTTGTTTCTGTTTCTGTTTCTGTTTCTGTTTCTGTATAGACCATCATTCACTTTTAGAGCCTTTCGCGCTTCTAGAGACTCCAATTTGACGCAAGCGTGTCACTTGTCCTATCAAGAATCGTCTCTCCACATATAGACTTGCTTCTCATCAGATATTGTCCCAGTATGAGCATCGAAACGGGGTGACTTACATTGATAAAGTACAGAAGCAACTGAATGCAACGGCTGGAATCATATCCAGGTCTGGGCGCGATAGTCTCTGTGTGACCATGATAGTCGTGGCAAGCACTCCTATGACATAACTCATAGGTTGGATTCTCACTTCCGTGATGCTTAGTGCGTCTCCATGTCGGCGAAGATATAATCGAATGAATGCATAGCTCCATAGGGTACGAACCACCATGTTCACAATGTTGGCGAGTACCAGCCCGTAGCCCCCCATCGACCAAATCTCCAAGAATAGATAAGCAGCAAGAGCGTAGCATGCAGAAAATGCACCCATCCAAGCAGTTTGCCTTCGGATCTCTGCTGGGTTGGCTGCGGACGACACAAAAGCCTCGGTGATGCCGTTGAAGGCAAGGAACGGGATATAGTAGCAATATAGTGACAGCATGTCACCGACTGCTGGTGATGCCCACTGGCGACCTCCCAGAATGCGAAGCATTTGTGGCACCATAATGGGGCCCAAAGGAAAAATGAGTGTTGAAAGAAGCTGGTAAGCTCGAAGAAGATCTGTTAGATGGCTCTTCGCAATGCGAACCTGGACTGTGTTTGTCCTTCCACTCTCATCGGGACTCAAAAGTGTCGAGAATAGGTTTCGACTACTTTCTTCGAGGGGCTGGAAAATAATCCGTGCAATGAGGCCACCATAGTTTGATGCCAGAGAGTAAATTCCTTGGTCCTCCAAACTTGACATGGCGGCGAGCATCATAGAATCTCCTTGGGTGAGAACATGTTTCACAAGAGACTGGAAAAAGACACTAGCAGCAAGGGATGTCAATCGCAGAGAGAAAAGACCCATCATGTACCCATTTCCATCACTATGCTCTTTTATGCGGGCAGGAAGGAAGGAAAAACTTCGCTCATGTGCACGAGGGAGCAAGGATAAGCAGTACCCGCAGATGAGAGCCAAGGAATAGCTTAAGTGGCCAAGTGCAAAAGGCAGAATGCCAGCCTGTCGACCAGTTTGGGAAGCATAAAGAAAAGTTGAACATGTCGCAAGGCTTCTAATGAATGCCGCGGGCATTTCGACTGCAGCTCGTTTCTCGTACCACATATGTTGCTGAACTATCGCAAAAAATGGCTCAACGCTCAGTTCCAGGAGCGCAGCTACTCCCGTGATAGTGACACTGATCTCAAAAAAGGGGACTTCAAGTGCTTTCCCTGGCGCGAAATGTTGGTAGAGCATTGCAAGCAAAACCGTAGAAGGAACTCCGAGGACAAGGCTCAGATAAGACACATTTACGACCGACTGAGATGCTGTCGATTGCATTGCTAGAGAGGATCCGCTCGTTTTTGAGAGGCCTGTGGAAATTGGCTGTCTTTGAATGGCCATTCGTATACTTTCTCTGGAAAAATACAGAATTGTGACTTGGTAGAGCTCGAGTTGAGCGGCGACCCCTAGTACCATGGGGGATAACGTGCGTAAAACCAGTTGGTTTGAGGCAAAAGTGAAGATCCGAGATGTCAATTGAATGAGGATCAAGAATGATGTACCCGTTGCAGAATGTGCTAGCATACTGCCCTCATGGGCTTCGCTAGGTTCTTGCATTTTGCATCCACGGCGTGAACTGGCCGACGTGGCTTGAGGAACCTCGTATGTCGCAAGGCAACGTGTCGGAAACACTTTTCCCAGGGGGAAACACAGATATACCAGATACAAAAGGGTAAAACTATTTACCAATCTCGGGAGAGGGGCGTCTGGAAACCAAGTGATTGTACACTCCTATGTCAACCTAATCTCTGGTTGTACACCAAGAGTAGAGGCGTTGTCGCTTACGTAACTATTCCTGATAACCTTCAAATGTTGGTCCTTGGAACTGTAGTTGGATATTTGATATTTCATGTCCAATGGAGTATGTAGATTCAAGGATATCAAAGTTCACTTTTACACCTGGTCCAAATAACCGATCCCACATTGATATATTACAAGTCGCGCCTTGAATGTTTGTGTATAGTACTGTATGTGAATACATCCCAAAAAGAAATATGTAGTATACCAGTGAGTAATAGAAAAGTGGGGAGTTTCTTGAAAGAAACAATCATACGCTGCTCATTGATCTACAAGTGTACAAGGAAATACAATGTGTCGCCGGCGACAATGCGGTTGGGAACCAAGAGCAGCCAAACTCGTCCCATACGACGGAAAGCCCACACGCGCCAAGTGAAGTTTCATGGCTACAGAAACCCAAGATGAGGGATAAACCAAGAGAAGCATCAAGAACAGGAAACCCCTGATGCGACAAGATAGTAAGCCTAGAACGGAGGAAGGTAAAAGGGATAACCTCCGTTCTTGGTCTTGAACACACTGAGGAGAAGACTGTATGTCCCAAAGAGAATGCCTCCCCAGATCAACACGGCCAATTGCTGGCCCTTAACATCCTCCATTCGGGGCACCTTCAGCGCAAGCGCAATGGTCGCAAACGAGAGAATAGCATCTACACAGGTCGTCAGCTTTAGAACCAAGGACATACGCTCGAGTCATTCAAGGTATGACTTACAGATAGCAGCCACAATCTGGGTCTCCATGCCAAATTGATTTTGAAAGCCTCCAGCAAAATAGCTGATTCCACCCCGGCCATCACCGGCAACATAGGGTACCTTCCGAATGTGATTGAACATCTGACCACTGGTGAACAGAAGAACGGCAATCAGACTGACAGCGGCCCAGAGATTCCGGTTCTGAATAATGGGCAGTATATATGGGTAGATCACCGTAAGCAAAGTGACAGCGCCCATCAGAATGGTAATGCCAGAGACAATACGCATATAGTTGACAGGTCGAACCAAGGCAGGCTTAGGTCCATCAGGCAGGTGACGACCGATCCATGCGTAGAGTTGGTCGGCGGAGATCGGGCTAACGTTTTTTAAATAAATGTCAGAAGAATATTGAGAACCTAGTGCGAAGACTTACCCTGTGAAGTCAAATCTCACCGGCTCTGCTTCCACTTTGGCAAAAGGTCCAACCGTGGGGGAAAGAGGAGAAGAACCGGTGCAGTCTGAAGCATGTACTATTTCCATAGCTGTCAGCTTCAACTACCATCAGATAATTTGAACACTTGAAGACCAGTCATACCTTTTGGAAAACAGTTTTCCCCTGGTCGAAATCCAGAGTACCGAAAACTACCTTCAATCCATCAAGCTTGGAGCCTTTGTTCCAGCTCCGAGAGATAAGATCCCATTCCGCATCAAATTCCCGACACATCAGACAGCCGTAGCGTGCATCCATAGCCGTCAGAATGACGGCAGCATAGTAATCGCGGGGAGCTGTTGTCAGATCCTCGAACGAGGAGGTATCCAAATCAACGGGCCCAGAACGAGAGAGTGAGTTGTATTTTTGGAACTTATCGGGGGTAGACTTTGCGGCAAAGACGCCGGAAAGCACCGAGAAAAACAAAAAGATGATTGTCCAAGGCTTCATTTTGGCATTGATGCTGGGTTGCAAATTCACCGTCCAGGCATTGGTAGGAAGTATGGCAGACTAGTTATTCAACAGCGCCGAGGTGAAAGGTGGCCCCATTACGTAAGGCGGCCCCGCCCAAAATTCCACGCGTCAGTGGACCGCGTTGAGATCTAAAACATTAGTATTCAACATTACGACATTGTTGTTGATTCGTTCTCCTTCCCCTTCCCCCTCCTCTCCTAGAGATCTTCCACCATGGCAGTATCCGTGGAAGCATCGTCCTTGGATGTATGTAGATCCTATAATTCTTCTTGGGACCTTACCCCTTGGCTAACAATTCTAGTGTGAGTTGTGTATCAAAACACTCCGCCTTGAGCAAGAATATGAAAGAGCTCTCGCAAACTCGGCACATCTTCTTGATGGGGAGAGGGATCGCGTGAGGCGAATGGAGCACTTGTTGCTTCAATTTGAAAGTGAAAGCCTACGGCTACAGTTAGATCAAGCCAACATGCAGTTACGTGGATTTTCACATGCCGAGTCAGACACGCTCCTCCAGTTAGATGAAGCTTGCCAGGAAATTGATCGCCTTAATCATGAAGTACAGGCCTCGTCCAGCAAAATTGAGAGGTTGAAGGTGAGCACTTGTCCCTCGCCAATCTTTGTATGGGTCAAGGGTCTTTGAACTAAACGAATCCAGGGCGACCTTTTAGCCTTGAACAATACTTCGATAAGCTACAATGCTCTTCTTTCCGAAAAATCACAGCTCACCCGAGATTTGTCAAACCTAAAGTTAGAGCTAGACCGGCTAAAGACTCAGAGCTCCTCTCACCAGGCATCCGTAGGAGAGAAACAGGAATTGGAGCGGCAGCTGAACTCCTTGGATGCTCAACTTGAGAATGAAAAGCTTTCCCACGAGCGCACCAGAGCCAAAAACTTGCAGCAAGTGTCAGAGATAAGCACGCTTGTAAAGAAAGTTGAAGAACTACAGGGCGAACTCACGAGGGAGCTGCGAGTGAAGCAACAATACGAACGAGACAACCGTCATCAAAACATGGAATGGGACAACCAGCGCGGCGTACTTGAAGGCAAGGTTGAAACACTGAGAAAGCAGCTTCGGTCGACAAAGGACAAGCTCCTGGAGACCCAGCACGATTTACAACAAAAACGCACTGCTGTTCGCAACCATGACAGAGAGAGCTCCGATCCCGGATCTCGAGCCATTCCTCTGCAGCGACCTGGCCCAAGTGCAGACTACCAGAACGGTGTCACCATTGCAACGCCCGGAGCTGTCCGTGTGCATGAAAAAATAAAAAAGCCGTCGGCATTGCCTGGCGAGAAATCGGCATTTTCGATTACTCCGTTCCTCAACCGAACAGGGGCTCACCGAGCTTCTCCGGCCAGCTCAGACTTGGATAACGAAGAAGTTAACCAGGCAATGACAGACAGCCATTCTCCAACCAGAGCCCGCATCACCCACGACCCAAGAGGTATTGACACATCCCTGGTTGATCGGTCGAGCTCAGCACGACGACCTGAGAATGAAGAAAGAGCAAGATCCAAACCACGACAGGGAAACTTGGCGAATGAATCGAAGAGATCTTTCAATCGAACGGACGAAAAGGTGCCTCTTAAGGAGGCGGATGAATATGAGGATCCCTCGACAGATCAAGGGCAGACAAAACTCAAAAAACGAAAGCTGGGGGGACAGCGAGATCGAACCCTCTTTGAGGAAGACGAAGAGGAGATCATTGAACGCAGAAAGCCAGGGCGCAAGCTCGGATTGGGTACAGGGCGGACGTCAGTGCTTGCAACTACACAAATTTCTGCTGCACCAGTGGGTGATAAGCCGTCAAGAGCCTTGGGATTCGGTGGATTTTCACCTCTGAAGCGAGACCGCAAACGATGAGATAGATTGAAGGCAAATTACCGAATCCAGCTTGCCCTTCAAATTATAATAACAGTCTTGCACAAATTTGAAGCAGAACTTTATGTCATGCCAGTAAGAATATCTACCATTAGTAAACATTGAGCTCCTTTCCGACAGACGTACATACTCATCCACGGCTGTGTTCTCATGTGTATACTGCTACTATCTGGTGGTATCTAGAACGGATTGTACCGATAACTACTACATTATAAGCTCTCCGCACAGCGCCTTGACTTATTTTCTGCCGGCAGAAACACACAGCGTCCGCAAAGGCCCAAGAGCATCTAGCGATCATACCTACACTCTTTCTATCTCTTTGACCGCACAAACATGTTAATTTCCCCCCCGGTCAGAGTCTCCCGGATCTTCCAAAGCGTCTGCAATGTTGGAGAGCTCGGGCAGGTTCGCCTATCATCCTCAAAGCGCTGGCAAGCTCGGCAGCACAGAGATCAATTCACCCGAGAAGCAGCCGTACAAGGCTTAAAAAGCCGAGCTGCCTTCAAGCTCTTACAGGTCCGATGAGTTTTATTCGTTACTTCATTGCTCCATTAATGGAGACTCTAACGTAGCTCTCTGTTCGAAGCATAGATTGACGAGAAATACCACATTTTCAAACGTGGTCAAACAGTCGTGGACTTGGTATTGCTACCATTGGACAATCCCTGGAGAACAACTGATGGAATAGCTAATCTTGAATTCTTCCAATAGGGATATGCCCCTGGCTCATGGTCACAGGTTTTTATTAAGTGTCTATCTCAATTGGGAACTCGCTGACGATGTTTCAGGTAGCTGTCAGCCGAACCCAGCCGAATGGTCGGGTTCTGGGTGTTGATATCATCCCAGCACAGCCCCCGAAAGGGGTTTCTACTATTCAAGGGAATTTTCTTGCTCCCGAGATTCAAGCGTACATACAGGAATTTCTACGCAGCCCCAGTAGAGGCAGGCCGCGGCAATTCCAACTAGGTGATACAGGCGTGAGCTCACTGGAGTCTGAAATGCCTATGCACCCCGGCGATTCACATGCCTCTGCAATTCAAGATGATAAGATTCTTCAAAGAACGGCGGATGTGGTTCTAAGCGATATGTGCGAACCCTGGCTCCAGACATCTGGTTTCTGGAAACGAAGTCTAAGTAATCCTTATAACAGGATGATGAACACCAGCGGAAATAACTTTAGAGACCATGCCGGCAGTATGGTATGTCTCCTGATCCTCACCTTAGTTCACAAGGAATGACTTCGCTAATTGGTCAAGGACCTTTGTCACGCTGCTTTGAATTTCAGCTCGGATGTCCTCAAGGCAGGAGGTCATTTTGTTTGTAAATTTTATCCAGGTGCAGAGGATAAAGAGCTAGAGAAGCAACTTAAGGATTTGTTTCAGAAAGTTCATCGGCTGAAACCCGAATCATCTCGCAGTGTGGGTTGTTCCTGAGTGCAGAACCTTGGTCCCATTGGCTAAATCCGCTAGTAGGAATCCAAAGAAACATTCTTTGTTGGTCTGGATCGCAGATCGTGAGCCGACTCACGATGCCATGTGATAAAATATTGCTCTACAGGTCCTCGGCCTTCTCATTCTCTTCAACTTCATCCCAGTCAATATCCGCCAGTGCCGCTTCGGCCCTTTCTTGAACCTGGTATTATGTCAGAACAAAGACAACATGGGTGATGAGACCACTGCCATTTGGGCTCTCCTACCTCTTTCAGGCCACTTAACTCCTCCACATATCCTGGCTGGTTCAAAGCCCGTCGCACAAAATCCCAACCTTGTTCCTGATACGCAGCTATCACCTTTTCGGAACAGGCACTACAACAGGGATAGCTCTTGCCAGTGACTACGATGTTTTCAAATGTTCCAAGGAACCCACGTATTTGATGGGGGACAAGTCCAAGAGGGTGATCCCCACGCTCATCACGTTGACTGAGGGGAGCTGGCGCAGAAACACCCTCTGGGTGTTGCAAGACTGAGACCAAAAGTTCAACCAGAAGTGCTGAGGCGATGGCGGCAACACCGGGGCGGGTGACTGTACATTGTTGATCGAGCGTTTGATCCTTGATAGACTATATAATGGTCAGCCATGCATCTATTAGATATTTGTGTTGCCGACTTTACATTCGCTGGCGCTACAACATCATTGCAGAAATAGCACCCAAGGTCTGCTGCTTTATCTCCTTCTCCGGAAATTCCATGACGCATTGCCACGAATGAATCAAATCCAAGCGCTGCATTCATCACGATTTTTCCTGCTGCCTTTCCCATGACTGTGGGCAACCAGCGTGACTCTCGAGTATCCATGAGAAGAAAAATAGCATCATGCTCATCAATAAGACCTCTAAGCGTCTCAAAGTCCCCTCGTGTCGCACTTTCATCGAGGATTGGATGACCGGCCATAGGCACAGTAATCTCATAGCCATTGGTATCTACCCCAGGATAGATCGCAGTCAGAGCTTGAGATGCTCGAGTAGCTTTCGGTGCCCCACCATTCAGGCAATCTGTGAAAGTAAACAGCGGCTGCCGAACGGGATTAGAGAATGAAACGCTGCCTTTGTCGACGAAAGTGATTTTTTTTACTCCCCAACCCTGGTATGGTGTCAGTGACCTCCTTAGTTGATCGTAGTTGTATTTTTTCTGTTTGTGTTTCTTACCAACAAATTTCGAGCAACATAGCTCCCTAGCGTACCAGCACCAAGCAGAAGACATTTCGTATGTTTGATCTTTTCTAGATTGAGCGTCGGGCTGATGCGCCATTTCATGAGTTTGAGATTGAGATCGACCGATTGGTCTGCCAGTCTTAAGTTTATAAAATTTAGCTTCCAGGCTTGCAGGGCTTTTTGCAGGGATTCTGTAATACCTAATGGGGTCCATATAATCCGTGAGACTGACAACACGGCCCGCTAGCTTCCCCGCTGGGTTGCGTTCCCAGCCAGTTATTTTTGGTAGCTGGGTCTCGGTTTGCGTCAGGTTCGTTGCGTCTGGAGCCGATCCCGGTTTCAATTCCAGTCGGATTACTACGCTTCTGGATTGATCACGCTTTGAATGCACGTCACGATATCGTAGGATTTGAACTTGATCAAGCCTCCACCGTTGCTTGATTAATACAAGTAGGTTTCGCAACATCCAACCCGGGGCAGTATCATAATTAGATGGATCTGCGAAGCATACATATCGATCCTTGAGTGCGGCACCAGTGAAAAACCCGTTCTCGTATTCGGACAAGCATGCAATCTGCCATTTGCTTTGCGTTAAGGAACCAGAGGATCTTCTTTGCTTCCGAGCCAAGAAAAATCCCCGTTGTCGGTCATCTGTACCATAGCTCCAGGTTTGAACAGCCTCCACAAGGGCCAAGTTGTCATCGGGTGATAAAATTTCTCCTTGGGATGCTGTGGTCATTTCGCTCCGATGGGAGTTGGGCTGGGGCAATGTGGATTCCATCCACGACGGATCGGAGTGGAGGGCAGGGAAGGCAAACCAGTAGTAGAACTTGTACTTCTTCAAGTCGGCAAAGGATAATATGGTAAACGACGAAAGCAAAGAGGGACAGGAGAATATAGTCCCGTCATTAATAGCGTCCCAGATCTAATAATTCTTGGTCAATATAGTAGTCGCGTTGGATTTATCTCACCAAAAAAAATAATTTAAGAATAAAAAGAAAGGAAATCCGTACCATTTTTCCAGTCTGGTGGATCATGCTAGCCTTGTCCAAATTGCGATATTCCTCGATTGTATTGACATTTTTGATCATGCCTTCTGCACGGTACAGCCCGGCGGGTGCTCTACTCGACAAAGATCAGCAAACAACCACCGATATCTTGAGGGAAGGGCTCTTACTCTGCGCCTGTAAGTGCATTCCCATTAATCTGCATTCGACAGGAAGCATTTGCGGAATCTGTAGAGCGAATCTCATACAGGCCTAGGACCGGGCGGGCAGAGTCGTCCAGTTTATCATGATTAATCTTGTGTGAGGCTAGAGCTGTGTAGAATGGCAGCTCAATATCAGAGACAAATGGTGTATACTGCATTTTGATCGCTGAGCATATCTTAGTTTCACAGTATCGATTGTTTTTAGGTGCGCTCTGAGAAGAACATTAAGACCAGGGTTGTGTTGTGATAGGGGAGTAGTATATCAGAGGGGAAAGTGGGGGTAGTGATAGAGGGTGACGTAATCGAGATATCAACACGCGAACCAAATCCTAATTCTGTGTCCGCGTGCCAAAAAAACACGCGTGATCGTCCATTTCTCTTTTGATTTTTGGTCCTTTTTTTTTCTTCTTTTTTGTACCTTTGTTTGTTACTGTGAAGCTTGACGCAGGAAGGAAAGGGTCGCTCGGAAGTCTAGGAAAGAGAAGTGAAGGGTCTCGTGGAATAAAGAAGAAAAGAGAAAAAAAGAAGACAGAAGAGAAGAAAGAAGAGAAAGAAGAACAAGGCCAGCAATTAACACAGAAATGCTTATCGGCTTATGTGGAGGTCAGCACAATTTTGGCTTTGCCACATCTACACTTGCTGAGAGACTGACCATGATCAAGGGATCTGTGCGGGCAAGCATGCCATTGCGGAGTACTTGATCCAGCACCAAGGGTTTCAGCTCTTGGAGCTAGTTAACCATTCACGTCATCGCATTGCCGACGAGCCAGATGATGATCTGCGACTTCAGGCATCGGAGATAAAAAAACACGGAGAGCCTAAAGCCGAATATATGTTTGACACTGCGGAATCTCTCGTAGACTTTGTGACCAAGAGATGGCAGGAGCGTTGGGTGACTACAGACATCTCGGACGGACCGACCCTGGACCGCTTTCTCCTACGGCCGTTTTTCCTTCTCGTGAGCGTGGATGCTCCAGTTAGCCTTCGCTGGAAACGATTCTCTGAAAGGTTCGTTGTCTCAATACATACTACATAGGTGTTATATCACTCACATCCCATCTGCTATAGATGTAAGCGAAGGCAATTGGATCCTCCAGATCTCGAGAAATTCGTCCTGTGGAATGATCGTCACCTGTACCAAAAGGATATTGGGCGAGTCTACCTTACAGAACGGGCCCAAGTGCGCCTTTTCAATTCCTCCTCATCTCTGAACGAGCTTCATCAATCACTCCAAACACTGAATCTAGCGGATGAACAACGACTGCGACCAAACTGGGACCAATACTTTATGCAACTGGCATCCCTTGCGGCACAGAGAAGCAATTGTATGAAACGACGAGTGGGGTGTGTTGTTGTTCGAGAGCGGCGGGTCATCAGTACGGGCTACAACGGTACCCCTCGGCATCTTCCCAATTGCAATGAAGGTGGATGTATGGATAAAACTGGAAGCGATCTTGAAATAACCTCACTAAACTATTATCTAGGCCCCCGGTGTAACCGTGGCGATGGTGGAGGAGTTAGCTTATCCGCCTGTCTATGCCTCCATGCCGAAGAAAATGCGCTATTAGAAGCCGGTCGGGAGCGTATTCGAGAGGGCGCAATCCTCTATTGCGATACGTAAGTTGGGAATATTTCAGATCAAATCTTATACTCACCACCTTGTATTCTAGGTGCCCGTGCTTGACTTGCACCGTCAAAATTACCCAGGTCGGCATCTCAGAAGTTGTCTACTCACAGAGTTACAACATGGACAAAGATGTATGAATCATCTTGCACTCCATGGCGCTTGAACTAAACTTGAACTAACATTTGTTACCCAGAGCGCTGCCATCCTTGAGGCTGCAGGTGTACGCTTACGACAATTTAGCCCGGTAAGTATTCTTGAGCTTTCACTCTTTTCTTTCAAATTTCATTTCCGAAGTTTTTTCTTTCTTTTTTCTTTTTTTTTTTTTTTCGGTGCTAACATGAATCATTCGGAGTGACTAGCCATCCAATGGACTCATATATTTGCAAAGATCTAACTAATCTTTATGGCGACCGTATGTTTGACTCGAAGTAGAGACATACCTTTATCTTGACAATTTCCAATATGAAGTTGATTCTCACCCTGGTATTTATTTACCTGAGTCTCAGCTTAGTAGAATAATAAAATTGATCACATTGCGGTATTTTTACAGCCTTGTACCGTCGAGCTTTTGAGTTTATTTGACTATACTATATACGCATTACTAGAACAACTCCCCCACGATAATGCAATCGAGATTCGAACTAATGGATACTAGTATGAAGGGGGGAAAAATCAAAATCACTGCCTTCTTTTTCTCTCCCTCTCCCCCTCTCTCTCTCCCTCTCTCCCTCTCTTTTCTTCAAATACTATAGATTCATAGTACTTTGAATAATACCTTCAAAGAATAATTTTACATGGTATGTATAGTAATCTACTTAGATCCCCCCTCACATGTATTCGGGATCCATAATTCTGCCTGGCAGAAAAAAAAAAAGAAACGAATGACTCAGCGAGTTAAGTTTGGAGGGGCTCGATGACTCCATTTCTTTATCCTGTGTCCCAAGGTTGTCAAGGTTGTCAGCTTTTGTTTTCTGGGAGAAATATTCATCATGCCCACCGTTCACCTCTTGGACTATGTTGCGGGTAACATCCGTTCCTTGGTAAATGCTATCAACCAAGTTGGATACGAGGTGGAATGGATCAAGTCGCCGGAGGATGTGAAGAATGCGGATGTGCGTCAATCTTTGAACTTCCCCGAGGGCCAGTACATGGATATCTTGCTAATTCTAACTTATGCGTCAGAGATTGATCCTCCCTGGCGTCGGACACTTTGGTCATTGTCTCTCGCAACTCGAGAAAGGCGGCTTTCTGGGCCCGATCCGTGAACATATTGATGCGGGCAAGCCGTTCATGGGTATTTGTGTCGGTCTGCAAGCACTCTTCCAGGGCTCTGAAGAAGATCCCAATGTCCCAGGACTTGGTTTGATTCCCGTCCGCATCCAAAAATTCGATGATTCAACCAAGAGCGTGCCACACATCGGGTGGAACTCGGCATTGAACACTGGAGCCGCCTCGAAAGACCAAAGCTTTTGCGGACTGAGGCCATCAAGCAAGTACTACTATGTACACTCCTATGCCGCGCTTTACGAGCCTGGCGTGCTGGAGAAAGATGGCTGGTCAGTTGCCACAGCTACCTATGGTGAACAGGAGTTCATCGGTGCAATTAGCCGAAACAATATCTTTGGCGCGCAGTTCCATCCCGAAAAGAGCGGAGTAGCAGGACTGCGGGCCATCCGAGCTTTTCTGACTGGTGATCAATTCCAGTCACTTCCCCAGGAGTTGGTTGTGGGCAAGGCAGATGGACTGACTCGGCGCGTGATTGCCTGCCTTGATGTGCGGACCAATGATTCCGGTGATCTTGTCGTCACAAAAGGAGACCAGTATGACGTGCGTGAAAAGAGCGGAGCAAATGCTGGTGGCGAAGTCCGAAATCTGGGCAAGCCCGTTGATATGGCCAAGAAGTATTACGAACAAGGTGCAGATGAGGTGACGTTCTTGAATATCACATCCTTCCGAAACTGCCCGCTTGTGGACACACCCATGCTTGAGATTCTACGCCGAACATCGGAAACAGTGTTTGTACCCCTAACTATCGGTGGTGGTATTAAAGACACCGTGGACACCGACGGCACTCATGTCCCTGCGTTGGATGTGGCGACAATGTATTTCAAGTCCGGCGCAGACAAAGTCAGCATTGGTTCGGATGCAGTTTTTGCCGCTGAGGAATTCTACCTAGCTGGCAAGACTCTGAGTGGTCGTACAGCAATTGAGACAATCTCCCAGGCCTATGGAAAGCAAGCTGTGGTGGTAAGCGTGGACCCCAAGCGTGTCTACGTGGACCGACCTGAGGATACTAGCCACCACACTCTTAAAACCGCGTACCCCAATGCTTCAGGGCAGAACTATTGCTGGTATCAGTGTACTGTCAAAGGTGGTCGGGAAACTCGCGATATTGATGTGCGACAACTGGTGCAGGCCGTTGAGGCTATGGGAGCGGGAGAAATCCTCTTGAACTGCATTGATAAAGACGGAAGCAACAGTGGGTTTGATTTGGAGCTCATCAACGACGTGAAAGCCGCGATTAAAATCCCCGTTATTGCTTCAAGTGGTGCAGGAAACCCCGGCCATTTTGCAGAGGTCTTCAGCAAGACCACTACGGATGCCGCGCTGGGAGCCGGCATGGTGAGTTCAAAAAATATGTTGAGCGAAAACGAGAGAACATCCCTGCTAACGTTTATACAGTTTCACCGCGGAGAATATACCGTCAACCAAGTCAAGAATTACCTGCAGGACGACGGATTCTTGGTGCGACAATTCGAATCCGAGCTCTAAATGCTTTATTTACCTTGCTTTCACCTGGATTTTGATTGCCTGTATATAGAGAGATGTCTAGATGCAATTGAAGAGCTATTTTTACACGTACACGCAATAATGGAAACGCGTATTTGCATTTTTAATCGCCATAAAATTAGTAAGTACTAGTAGCTGCGTTCTAGAACAAAGACCTCATGACTACCTAGTAGGGCGGCCTTGAAGCATGCTTCCTAATTCGGAAAGTGCCCCTCGCTTTATGACATAAGCTTATAGGCGGTCAATCAGGCGGTATAATCTGACTTTTCCGCGGTTTGCCACCAACTCCAACTTCAATCTCTCCCTCCTCATCCCTCCTCATCCCTCCTCACCCCCCCCCCTCTTTCAACCTCGTCTCTCCACCCCATCACATCTCCGGAACGTCCGATTCATCCAACTGTTGTATTGTTATTAATTGACACAGATCTGATCTGGCATGGTTTGGCCTTAGATTCAGAAACACTACGGGTTCTACGAGGTTCAGATACATTGGTCTGATTTCAAGTGACGGAGGCAGCTCTGTGAAGCAGCAGAGGCAATTCTTGTATTCATCAGTGTTCTTCATTTGTATGCAGTGGGTTTGCTTGTCCATCCTTATTCAAGGAGAAAAATCATACCCAATCCATCTTTCCTCCCCCGATCGATAGGCCCAGTACTGATCGAGAAATTCACTGCGCTAAATATCCTTGCATCCTGATTTTCGAAGCCATTTTTCTTCCCCTATCCGTTTTTTTCTCTGCTGAGCTTAATCCGGTGCCAGTTGGCCTCAGATTCTCTTGGTCTGCCACTCAACTTCCTGTCACCCTTCCCTTACATCTTGTATGCCGCTGCTGCTCCTTAAGCTTGAGGTCTAATTCTCCGAGGACCAATTCCCTCTCTTTCTTTTTCTTCTTTCGATTGCACTTGCACAGAGACTTCAATACAATGTCATCGTCTGTTCATTTCAAATTCAAGTCCCAGAAAGAACCCTCGCGGGTCACCTTCGATGGCACGGGTATTTCTGTCTTTGAGCTCAAGCGAGAAATTATCGGCCAAAGTAGATTGGGCGATGGGACTGACTTCGAGTTGTCCATTTACAACGAGGACACCAAAGAAGGTAGGTTACGCGACCGATGTTCATCTCGCAATAATATCTTAATAACTGATTCTAGAATACGATGACGATACCACAATCATCCCTCGATCTACCTCGGTCATTGCCCGTCGATTGCCTGCAGCTCGTCCCGGGAAAGGCGGTGCAGCTCGTTATGTTTCGGGGAAAATGCCTGTGAATGCCCGTAACGCATCTCGGACCGAACCGGTCATAAGTCGAACCACGCCGGGGGCTGCCCAATCTGTTAACAATAATGTCTTGGAGCTCACCAATGCGCAAACAGAGGAGGAGAAGATCAACGCCCTCTTCAATCTACAAGCGAGTCAATGGAAAGAACAGCAGCAAGAGATGGCTAAGTATGCTTATTTCTTTCTGATGACCAATACTTGAATAACCAGAGTACTAATTTTCGCTTCTAGTGCAACTCCAGTTCCTTTTGGTCGAGGCCGAGGAAAGCCGGTGAATGTCCCTGACCACCCACCACCCCCCGGGTATTTGTGCTATCGGTGTAGAGAGAAAGGTGGGTCTTTTTTTCCTCTTGTTTTTCCCTTTTCGGGGAAGGGGCAGAGAGGCACATATCATACAATACAGTCCACAACTAACCTTCAATATCAGGTCACTGGATTCAAGCCTGCCCAACAAACAATGATCCCAAATTCGACGGAAAGTACCGGGTAAAACGATCTACCGGTATTCCACGATCTCTTCAGACAAAGGTTGATAAACCAGAGTCTTTGGCACCCGACGGTTCCAGCGATGAATCGAGGAATACGGGGGTCATGGTTAATGCAGATGGTGATTTCGTCATTGCGAAGCCGGACAAGGCAGCCTGGGAACTGTACCAAGAAAAACTGAAGGCATCTGCTGCTGCGGCAGCTGAGGCGGCAGCGGCGGAGGAGAGCAGGGCGTTGCAGGCTCGGGGGTTGGAATGCCCAATTGACAAGAGGATGTTCTTAGAACCAACAAAGACACCATGTTGTCACAGAACCTATTGCAATGACTGTATCTCAAATGCTTTGATTGAAAGTGACTTTGTCTGCCCTGGCTGTGCTACTGAGGGTGTCTTGCTTGATAATCTCACTCCGGATGACGATGCTATTTCCCAGAGCAAAGCTTACGAGTCGGAGAGGGCGGAGGCGAGAAGGGAAAAAGAGAAGCAATCGGTAGTGCTGGATGACCCCACCGCCAACGAGACCCCCGAACATGACTCTGTCCAGGATTCTTTGCCTAAAGAACAGTCCCCAGCCCATCAAGAGGCAGATAACACATCTACCGAGTCGAAGAAGCGTCCTGCTGAAAGTGAACCAGTTGAGGGATCGGAAAGTTCTCATATCAATGTGACAAAGAAACAAAAATCTGAAGATCAATTTAACCAGCCAGATCTCAACCACAACACTAATTCCCAAGAGACGTCAAAAGCGGGTACTATAGGGCCCCAGGTGCCCATGAATCCACATATGCCATTTAATGGATTCGGTGCAATGCCTCCATTTGCAGACCCCAGCTTTAACAACGGGTTTATGAACCCAATGGCCATGGCTAATCCTTTCTCTAACACCATGGGACAAGGCTGGAATCCAATGAATATGACCTTCAACCCTGGTATGTTCGGCGATCAGTCTAATGGATTTCCCAACATGTTCAATGGTGACCCGTCCATGTCAATGTTTCCGATGGCTCAAATCGCCCCATCTATGCAAAATCCCGGGTTTCAAGGTCCAGGGGCGAACGGCTTTTCAAACCAACAGCGAACCACTTTTAGCGGACCCTATCCACGCGAGGAGGACTCGCCGTATTTCCGGCAACCTGTGAATCCTCAACGTCACCAGGCAAGGAATCGCCGAGTGCGACCAAGCGATTACCGGGAACTGTGATGACAAGCACAAATCATGGCGTTGGGGCATTGAGTGCACTTTGTATAGGCAGTCAGGCATTTAGAGCGGCTATTGTCATTTCCATTCCCTTTCCTCTGTTCTCCCTTTCCCCGATTTCTTTCGCATTCTTTTTCTTCCTTTCTTTGCTTTTGATCTTTCTAAGCGAGCCTGTTCGTTTATAGGGGCTTCCCTCCCCCCTCTGGAAGGGCTTGATGTCCTGCTTCTTTCCTTTCCCTCCCCCCCCCCCCTCTCTCTTCCCTCCCCCCATCCCCTTCTACTGCTATCTCTATTATTTTTAACACTATGTGTAAATCTAGCCAAGATCTTAGCCCAGAGCAAATTCACTTTTCCTCCTTCAATGTTCCCTCTCGATTGCGTTTTTCTAGAATCTCGGGCACTTTGCTTGTATGTGGTTTCATTTAGTAGTTACCTAGTCGAGTAGTGAAGTAATTTGGTACGCACTATGATAGAATAAATATTCAATGTTGTCTTTTAGTTACAGATCTGCAAAGACCAAGCACTTCAGGCAACCGTGAAATGAAGTTCAAATGGTAGGATTCTGAATCAATATAAACAGTCACTGGTCAGGTGACTTTCCCCACTCCAGATTCCAGAAAATCCCGCCCCAGATTTCCACACCGCAAAGCATCACCACCCTTCTTCTAGTCGCTTTCAACCTTATGTTCCACCCCCAATCCTACTATTACTCATCGTCTTATCGAAATTATCGAGAAGAAAATATCTACCATGGCGAAATTTATGAATAATCATAGTAGTAGTTGTGGCCAGATGACCGGACTTCTTAATCAAGAGTCCACCGTCCTGGCCAGCTGCTACTCCGTTGAATCATCCACCAAGGTTCACGGCTTCCACTATTGCAGTACCCTGGGTGCCGGTATGTCAGCCCCCCCCCCCCCCCCCCCCGTGATTGTATGTTCTGATTTGAAATTCTCACACTCCCCACCCCCCAACAGGAGCACAGTGGTATCCCTGAGGTCCCTTCGGGGTCTAAAACATCAATGCGAAGTCCTTCCCTCGATCTTCCCACCAGCGTAGAGCGAAGCTGGCCTGGGAATAATTGGCCCGAGTACAAAGGGGAGGCAACACGCACTATTCCGGAAGAGTGTGAGAGACTTTTCTGCGACAAACTGTTCACGACATTCCTTGGTGAGGGGACTGCCATGACACAGGAGTCGCTAGGAATGGGTGTGTTCCAAAATATTCAGGCGAATGACATGAGGCCTATCCATGATCGAATCCGCCGTTGGATTGAAGTGTGGGATTACACTAGTGATGCCATCTACCGTGGGTTTGTGGCAGATGTAGACGGAGAGCAGACCCTCTTTGTATTCCTCGAAGATGGTGCACTTGATCATGGTTTGAAATCTGGGTAAGGAATCCCCCCCTCCCCAATCATGCCATATATTCCAGCTTTGTGATGTTACATGTCAACTGATCGTTCCTTCAATGCAGATTGATAGCCCTCTTCGAACTGGCGGGAATGGATGCGTTTGACTGTTCTCAAATCGTTGCCTGTGTCAAGCGTTCCCAACAGACCAACGAAATGGAGCTTGTCCGGAGCCTTGGATGGTGTGGATTCAGTCTGACTACGCTAGGGCCATGGGCCACAAGCGGGGACTTGGGCCCATCGCTGAGCACTAAATGGCTATTCTTAGTCGCTGAAATCTAGTCGTATGGACCACAAATTGGTCTAGAACGCCCGCGGAACTTGGATTGGGAATTCATCTCTTTTCTTAGTCCCGAATTTCTTCATCTACATGTGACTGCCGTGCAGTTCTCATGTTATCCCTCTTATCTCTTATTCTTCTGCTTAATGATCCAGCAGTTGCTTCCTTCGGGGGGTTTTTTTTGGTCTTCTTATTTCGCAATTTTTTCCTTTTATTTTTTATTTCTATCTGCCAGCAAACCACAAATATATAATACCAGCATTTTGTTTACTTTGATCTAAATTTCCATACAGATACATGTAAGGAACATTTGAAAAATTACCGGACTTTGGTCGACATGTGATCCTGTAGTAGGAAGTCATCCGACCCCGTTTGTGCGAGCTTCAAATGTTGTCATACTACACATGTGCAGTAGCAGCTTTCCATCCCTAGCTTCTCTATTCCGTTACGCTAACTTGTTAGAAATTCCTACCCTACATTTTCCCATCCAACCAAGTAAAATATGTCGTCAAAAGACAAAACCAAGTCTTTTACCTTCCCTCGTTTCCTCTTTCCTTCATTCCCTGATAAACAAAATGTGGGGTTCTCCCAGCCAAGCTCCTCAGACCCCACTGCCAAGTGCCTGGGTGGCCATGTCTCCTACCTTCAATGTACGGGATGTGCAGCACAGCTCTGTTTGACATTCCAAATCATTAGTAAAGGTTTTACAGGTCGCCATGGCCGTGCCTATCTTGTCTCTGCCGAGTCGGCGGCAGCTGTGTCAGTCAGCGCATCTTCGTCCCCGACGGCCTCCCTTCCCAACACCATTTTGCATCATCCAGTTCCACGGCAGCTAGTAACAGGAGCCCATACGGTCAGCGATGTGAGCTGTGAAATTTGTGGCAGTGTGCTAGGCTGGAAGTACGTCGCTGCCGAGGAAGAATCACAGCGATATAAGGTGGGCAAGTTCATTCTCGAGACCAAGCGGATCACCACCTCATCATGCTGGGAATCCCCATCAAAGGTGAATCTGCCTATCTTTGAGACACACCAGGAAAGTGGACATGAGCCAGATTTCCTGGAGCCCGACTTCGACAGTCAGGATGAGGATGAATGTGAGGACCTCTTTGCCGGCATCTGGAGCCCAGGCCTGGCTACATGTCGCAGAAGCCGTAAAATTGAACGGCGACCCACGATGTTTGGATTGCCTTGAGATACCAGATAAAGACATATTCAGGATGATATCTGATTCCTCCTTTTCTTCCTGTTCTTCCTTTTCTTGTTCTTGTTCTTGTTCTTTTTTTTTTTTTTTTTTTTTTTTTCAAAAGGTGAATACAATAAAGTGGATGAGCTACCATACCCTTCATCCATTTTGTATACATCTAAACATATGTACTCGGGCTAGAATTACATATGTAATTTGTTTATTTCTTACCCTTTCCCTATTCGTATGCATGCCTACCCTGTCTTCCAAGTTTCATGATCTTGGTGATCCCTCTCTGGTGATACCTAGGGGATTTTATTCTAGAGACGACAGGAATCATGATGACTCTTCAAACATCTGGTATTTTTATGCAACCACCTGCATTATCAGGGATAGTGCGAAAGGAGATATTAAGAAAGCGAAAACCAAATCTCAAGTAATGCTTGATTGTATCGGGTTTAGAAATAAATTTTTTTTTTTTTTAGTTATTTAGTGGAGGAAGTGTCGTCCACACGTGCACGTTTTGAGTCACTTTCAGAAGGAGCATCTTCAACTGAGCGTTTTGATGCAGTAGACTGTGAAGCAGGCTGTGCTGCAGGCTTTCGGCGAACTAGCGAGGAAACATCGGTGGCGCCTTTGTTGGCAGAGTCTAACCGAACCTTTTGATCATTGGCGGATTGGCCAACAATTTGACCAAGAATACCTTTGAGAAAAGCTTCATTCTCTTGATTGCCCTGATCAACGGTCACAGGGGAGCGTCGGAGATCGATCAGCTATAAGAGTATGTTAGCTAGCCCTAAATGATACATATTTCTGCGTGGGGATGATTGAGATTATATGCTTACCCGTTGTTCCATATCCGCGATGATCTCTTTGACATTTGCAATTTTCCTCTTCGAAGCAGTCAACTTGTCTTCGTCCATGTGCTTTTGGATCTCAACCTTCTTCTCCTCGTGGGCCATTCGGACTTTACAGCTCTCGATGGCACGCTCCATTTGAACTGCAGCTTCCTTTCGCATTTTCTCGTCCACTGTCTTCTCCTTGTCGTCCTCTGCCTCCTCGTCTTCGTTCTCTCGCGGAACTGATGCAAACTCGAGAGCTAGGGAAAGCTTGTAGTGACACTCGGCAACAGAAGGATCCTCAAACGGGAATAAAGAATATCGTAGATCGAGCGCAGTTCGCAGATCAGTCACCGCATCGCTAAACCTTTCTGCTTCCAAAGAAATCTCGGCCTGGAGATCGTAGGTGTCGGCTAGTCTTTCTTTGATATGCTTCACTTCTGTCGAAAGGTCGGTTGATTTGCCCTTGGCATTGTCGCTTTCTTCTACAGCTTCGAGTTTTTTCAAGTAAAGGATACGCGCCAGATCCAGAACCTCAAAGGCATTGGCAAAATCGTCTTCGTCCTCTTCATCTCCGGCATCGGCATCCTCCTCATCCTCCTCATCTGAGTCGACAAAGTTCTCGTCGCCCGTAAACTGAAAGAAGGGCTTCGACAGGGGGACTTCGGACTCCGCTTGAACAGGCGAAGATTCGTTGGTCAAGGCGCTAGAGATGGTACCCCGGACCGAGTTCCCACCAGCACCAGTTGCACCGGTAGAAGAAGCATTTGCGGAAGGGGCTTTATTATGTTGACCTTGAGGCTCCCCGGCGACCTTGGATCCCAGCACGTCACTCTTGCTCACAGCGACATTGTAAAGCGATTTTCCATACGCATAGAGTAGATTCGCATTCTCCGGTGAGAGTTCGCCATTTAACTCAGCTTGCAATTCGGTAGCTTGCGAGTAAAGTTCCGAAGCGCTGTTATGATCTTTGGTCGCATCCTTAGCGGTAGCCCGTGTGATAAGATCTTCCAGCTGATCTCGCTTTTCTTGAACAGCTGCAGGTAGCTGAGCAGAAGAATTTGATTGCTTATCAGCCATTGTGTTGATTGAGATATATCAAATTTGGGGAAAGGAGGAAGAGAAACGAAAGAAGAGACAGAGCAGAGGTTAGAGAAGAAAGAGAGAGTAAAGAGGCAATCGGCGATAAGCGATAAGCTTGGATCGCGGTCGCGACGTGTCACGCGTCTAGACTCTACTTTACAATCTACAACTTTGATCTCATGTGTCAAAAGCCCAAGCTTTGAAGGACGACAACTTTTCTTCCCCGTCAAGAAAGAATTTTTCAAATTTTAGCCTGAAGATAATCGTTTTTATTTCAATTGCCTCATATTTGCAACCAAAAAAGGAGAAGCCGCTCATATTCAACCGATCATGGATCCTACATCCACCCCGCGACATCCAGATCGCTTCAAATTGGGGGCTACGGACCCAGTTCCTTCCTCTTCGCCTGCATTTGCGACACCAGCACGACCATTTCGAATGCAAAAGACACATGCTCCGCCAACCAAGACATCTGTCTTACCCATTCTGCTCCCTCCGTCTACGCTTCGACCAGTGGCATTTCGAACATTTACTCGCAAGCACAACCTGACCATCTCATCATCGGCCCTGCAAACCCTAGCAGTGTTTGTGGGAAAGAACTGTGGGTCAGGATGGCGAGAGGAAGGGCTTGCAGAGCGAGTTTTCGATGAGGTGGCCAAGTTCTGGAAGAGAGCTGGAGGGGGCGTCATCGTGGAAGAAGGGAAAGGTGCATCCCTGAAAACAATCCTACAGACCCTCGAGGGAGGTATGAGTGGTGGAAGAGTGGTTGCTGGGAAACTAAGCCCCCAAGATGGATCCGGAAGGTCATTGGGAAATGGCTTGGATGCTGATCGCACAGAATCCATGACCGAAGGGGCTAGACCAGGAGATCCGGACGAGGATGATTCTAAGCTCTCACTGTACCCACGCCACTGGTTCAAGGCTATCGATGCTTTCCAGCTTCCGCGCCTGACATACAATGTTGACAAAAAATACTTCGAGGCGATAAAATCCAAGCCTACGTTATTCCCACCCCCCTCACACAAGACTGCTCTGTTCAGAGATCGCTATAATTTGGTCTATCAGCGCTTGCTTCGAAATGAGACCTTTCAAAGCTCCCTGGGGGTTACGGGTGTTCCTTCTCTGCAGCGATCGTCCTCCAATCTGGCAACTCAACAATCGTACAAGTTAACCCCGATTGCGAACCTCCTGGGCCGAAGTGGTAGCTCGCATCTTTTGTTAGGGCTTCTGTCAATTTCCCCAACTGGTGATTTGACTTTGGTAGATTTAACAGGAAGCGTGGCCTTGGACCTCAGCCACGCACGCATGATCCCGGAGGATGGCGCATGGTTTGCACCAGGCATGATTGTGCTTGTGGATGGGATCTATGAAGAAGAGGAGATGGTGCAGGGATCTTTATTAGGAGGAAATTCTGGAGTTGGAGGTGCCATTGGGGGACACTTCGTCGGGGTATCGATCTGCGGTCCTCCCTGTGAGCGAAGAGATATCTCATTAGGCACAAACAGCCGTCAAGGGAATGGGGAGCTGAGCTCAAGCGGTGGATTTGGATGGGTCGATTTCCTAGGGATTGGGAGTGAAAGAGCACAGGGTGCACGAATGAGGAGGGTTCAAGATAGATGTCTTCGAGGGGAACCAGAGGCAATGGAGGCACCGCCTCGGCTCAAAATGGCCGTCATGAGCGAAATCAATCTCGACAATATGAGGGCTTTGGATGCCCTGCGAAAAGTTTTCAGCACCTACAATGATCTTGCTCTTGCAGACCGTCCACAGACCTTTGTTTTGATTGGAAATTTTGTGCAGAAAGCGATCATAAACGGAGGTGGCCGAGCTGGGAGCATAGAATACAAAGAACATTTCGACTCCCTCGCGGTGGTTTTATCCGAGTTTCCTGCGTTGCTGCAGCATTCATCCTTTGTCTTCGTTCCCGGTGACAATGATCCATGGGCGTCCGCATTCTCTGCTGGGGCTGCATCAACCATACCGCGCCAGCCAATACCCGAGCTGTTTACCTCTCGAATTAAGCGTGCATTTGCAACAGCAAACTCGGAAACAGATCGTTCTCAGACTTCAGAACCGATGGGCGAGGCGTTGTGGACTTCAAACCCGGCGCGCCTCTCTTGGTTTGGGCCTGTGCACGACATTGCCATCTTTCGTGACGATATTTCAGGAAGACTGAGGCGTACATCGATCAATGTCAAGGCAGATAACGACGAGGGAGATGCTACCATGCACGAGGTGCTGGATAATGCACCAACAACTGCCGCGGTCTCCCAAGTGCCGGAACTCCCCAACCGAGGCAAGGAAGCCAAATCAGATACCATAGCACCTGCTGCATCCGCAGCTCGGAAGCTGGTGAAGACTATATTAGACCAGGGGACTGTTTCGCCATTCCCGCTACCAGTTCGGCCAGTTCTGTGGGATCATGCATCTGCTGTCCAGCTTTACCCACTGCCCACTGCCTTGATTTTGGCAGACTCGGAGGCCGCTCCTTTCTGCATGACCTACGAAGGATGCCATGTCATGAATCCTGGACGCTTCCTTCCTGATGGTGCTGTTCCAACAGTGAGATGGATAGAATATGATGTGCTGCGGAGCCGAGGAAAGGTTAAGGAAGAACGATATTAATTCCGATTGATCGCTAATTCTCCATTTAAAGAAAGTAAGGTCGATCAATTGATTGGTCTTGTCAATCTGTGTACATGTATTTTTCTTATTTTAGTGAATGCATATTCATAGAGACGATGATTTTAATACATACTACTATACTACAGATGCGTTGACTCAGTATGTACGAATGTATATCAGAAAGGCATAGATAGGCATGTCACATTCAAAGTCTAGGAGTACATTCCAGGAAAAAGGAGACATGGGTTCCTCTAGCGGATCAAGAAGTTAGAGATGTCCATGCATTAGAGTAATCCCCGCCCCCGCCCCCCAGCCATGAGGGCAAATTAGTCGATTGTAATGACATCGGCATTGCCTAGGATATCTGTTCTTTCAGCTGATGTTGTTTCTAGCATGGCAGTATTCATGATAGGGCCTGCTTCTGGATGTAGCTCGGCTGTGCTATCCTGCTCGGTTTTCTTTTCAGTTCCCTGAATATTAGGCTCGGGAACGCATGCGCCGAGGGACGAATGGAGCTCGAAAAGAAGGTTGCCGATTTTCTCGAGGGAGGATATGGCACCATCACCCAATCCTTGCCAGCCGTCGCCCTTTGAGTTGTAGATCTTGTCTCTAACAATGTTTGAGGAGTGACTGCCTTCGAGCGACTCTGATCGATTAGAATCTTCAAGTAACCACACAATGCGACCCAGCCGCGGTCGTGCAGATAAGCGAAATCGGTAGTTCAATCGAGGGTAATGGAATTGAAGAACCATAGGACTGCGTGCAGTGACATGTACAATTGAAGACTCCGTTGGAGCAGTCTTGGTAATTTGATCCAAACACTGCAAAAGCGGGAAAGTATCGGACATGAATCCAAGGATAGAGTCCACACCGGTTTCTGAGAACCGATGATTCAAGACCACGGTCAGTGGTTCCTGAATGCGACGATGCGGACTGGGACTATCGAAAGAGATCTTCAGGTGTCGGCGGAATAAAGGATCGGCGTTTGACAGACCATGTGAGGCATCAATGAAATCGCAGAGAGAATGTTCTGAAACATCAATGTCGAACCGGGCAGCGAACTTCTGCCCGGGACCGTACAGAAATGCAACCTGGGAGAGAGATAATGACCGGACTTCCATTCCTTGCTTCACCAAGGACTGGAGGATTGAGAGAACACAATCAAACCGTTGCAAACGTTCAAACAGGCCAATCATGATGCACTTCCCAGCTGGGACGACCATGCGGAGTGCAAACCCGCAACCTTTGTCTTGCATGAGAAGCGAAGAATCTGTCTTGGATACCAGAGAAAGAAGAGACTTAACACGGTATCGAAGACTACAATGGGCCACAAGAACAGCTGACTTGTTTTGATGATCCACTCCATGGAAGGAGAGACGTACTGTATCTTGTAGATAGGAGCCATGCTCTATCCCCGCAGGCAATGATATTCGAAGAGACGAGGGAAGTGCAGATGGCTTGTAGCGGAAAATTAGGTCCGGCACCTGAAGATTTGCACCGAGCTGCAACTGGTCCAGGGATGGATAGAATTGCAGGTCGGGCATTTCTGCCAAAAACCGAGCATTAGCATAAATTGACAGCATGCCCGTCAGACCATGCAATGATTCTGCACACGCCAAGTAGTCGAATCCTCGCTGTGTGGAAATCAGAGTAGTACTGACGCGATGAGCGGGCAAGGTGATGTTGGACTCCGTAGACCGAAGTTGAACCAACCACCAGCCATCGCCATCCATACTACTCGTAGCCGCAACGGCCCAACGACGATCCCAAAGGGGATGCGTGAAGAATGCAGAACGCATCGTATTTGAGGGAAACAGGCGACGGATGTCAAGCCCCAGGCTTCGTTGACCAATAGTCTCTAGACCGAGAGATTTGGTGCCAATTTCGACTTCCTCAATTGCAGTGGCACATCGCAGACGGGACACACGAGACAGAAGCTCTTCAATCGCTGACTTATTTGCACTTCGCTCAGGCTCAGGGCGTTCTGAAGTCACTGATGCACTAGACAGAGTGATCGCCCCTGACAAAGGTTCTATGGAGACCCGAAGAGACCGAGAAAATGTTAGCTGAGCATCGAGGAAACATTCGCCAGGTTCCGTGGAAGATAATTGGGCCCGTAGTGAAAGGACATGATTAAAGTAAAGAAGACTCTTGTTCAGGGTAGCATAAGCGGTAGACAGCAGATGCGATGTGTGTAGAGCGATAATGCTCCGCAGAAGGCGTTCCATAGAAAGGTCGTTGGAATCAAATTGAATAGCGTTACTGTTTGCATGTTGACCATCCCGCATCCAGCGAAGCCCAATTCGAGGGACTTCTTTGCCACAATCATTGACAGCATTCTTTCGCACGCCTCTTTGAATACCGATCTCCAACCAACTCTTTGGCCCAACTCTTGCTGGCCAATACTGGACAACCAGTGTTCGATGAAGGAGTTCGATACGCAAGGCGTCCGACCATAGACCTCGAGCAAGGTCTGCGGCCTGTTTAAAAAGTGTATTGATTTTGTTGGTCAAGACCAGGCCGTGAAGAAAATCAAAGCAACCTATCAGACCATCGATATGAAGGATTTCGTTGATTTTAGCATCGAGCTGGTCAAAAATCCTCCCCTTTGGAATAGGGGATGACGGCGAGAAAAGGAATCGAATATCCACGAAAAAGAATTGAGATGTATTGGATTCTTCTGCAACCGAAAGATCAAGTTCGAATTCTCCAGGTACAGTGAATGTAACGCGACCATCATGGACACGATAATTCCGTAAGGAGGGCGGTACTTGGTCATGTAACGCTAACCGTACACTGATGATACGATTAATTTTGTGTAGTTTTTTCAGCGTCGCCTTTGCATTCAAGGGTTTAGGGGGTTTATAGCCAAGCTAGAACAAGTAGGATTAGAGAAGCCATCAACTCAAGCAAGGCATGTGAACTCACATCTGGAAGGGTTGCTACCCGGCCCTTCGAAAGGATTTCCAAGGCAGTTTTAAGATCCGGATTGGCTACCTGTGCTCGAACGAGATCCCGTTTCATCTCGCCCACATATTGTACCGCGGAGGTATATGCTTGATGTCGAGTGCGAATGAAGCCTTGAATATCAATGAGCCTACTGACTTCTGCGGCCTGGCGACTCCATTGCGAGAGAACCAAGAGCTTGATGAATTCGGCCCTCTTGGCATGTGCAAAATCTAAGATTCGCACTTTCTTGTTCACATTTTCCACAGATTGGTTCCCTAGGGGCTTTCCATTTGCTGCTGGAAGAGTAGATGATTCAGAGGAGACTGACATTGTAGACAGTTCCGTCACCAACTCTGAAAGATCAATCCAGCATTGTTGCGCTGCTCGGTTCACAAGTGTACGGAATGGGAAAAACCCCTGTGTGATATGTGGCAACTCAAAAGGTGTTGGCCTGGGAAGTCCCATGTCTTGGGCTGACATTTTGGAAGATTGATTCAAAGCGCCAACGTCTCCCCCCATCCCATTCACATGGACCGGCCCGTTGATGGAAGCAGGAAGTTGATAGGATTTGTCGTGGCTCCGTGCGCCATTTGTCGCCTCATTGAAGCCAGACTGCCGCAAAGATCCATCAACACCGGCGTGATCCATGATGACACCGGGCATGTCTGAACAAATCGGATCGTCGGGTTGGTGTTTTTCCTCTAGGATGCCTTCCCCTCCTGGGCCCTCTTCACCGTACCTAACGAGCGAGCTAGTTCAGTCGCTGTTCTGAGCGCAAACCAGCGGGTACTGGGGTAGGAAGGGAAGCTGGAAGTGAGGACCAGGTGAAAGAAAAATTTCTCAGCCCAGAGCCATGCGTATCACTGGCCGTGTAGAGCAATGGCCTCGATCATAATCAAGGGAGCTGGGTTCACGACCGAAGCTCTAATTGCAGCCCTTGGGATTAAAGAACCCAGAGGCCCGTCAATGATGAAGGTATATGGGCGATTCCAAAAGAATGCTGGGAGGTTGTTCTTTTCAATTGCGCCGAATTTCTGAAAGATGTGATCGAAGATGGCCGGTGGGTGTTTGGCGTTTTGTAGGTCGGAGTCGGGACGAAGAGGAGCGATTTAACGTGTTAAACGGTGTGACAGCTGTAAGCGCGGAGGGATAGATCTCAAAGGAACCGGGAATCCTAAGATGGGGCTAGGCGAAAGGAAGGGAAAGCGGTTTTGATGCCGAACGGATGAAGGATAAGGGAAGAGAAAGCGCGCAATGCGCATGTACCGCCTTTGGGGACTGTAGATGCCTTGGTGCCTTGGCCTGTAGCATGAAGTACTTATGTGCTTAGTAACTAGTTAGGTACACTATTCTAGTTATGTGTATTATGCGGTTATGGAAATGTATTGTCCTTACGTTTCCTGGTGTTACTGGTGGTAAAACATGTATACTAATTACCGGTACTGTAAGAAGATGGATGACATATACTCTCTTGTAAGGGGGAGCTCCATCTGCCCCATCTGCCCCATCTTACAAGCATGACCTCACTATCTCTCAGCAGCGTTATTTTACTCAAGATACATAACCTGCCCTAACAATGAGTCATGATGAAACAGAGATAGACGTGGAGGAAGAACTTGAAATCAACGGTCGGACTTCTCTTTACGCTGGCGATGATCCCCGCCCGACCAGCAAGAAGGAGCTTGCGGGTTGGTATTGTTATGGCTGGGCCGCAGAAGTGTTTACCGTATGTGCCATGGGTATGTAGTCAACCCCCCTTGTTCTATCTCTTCATCGATGACGTCCTTTTGAATATTGAACAATCCAGGTTCTTTCCTGCCTATTACCCTGGAGCAGATGGCCCGAGATCGTGGGTTTCTTCTGTCTGACAAAACGACACCATGTAGCCCAACGTGGAATCCTTCTCACCAGGTGACCAATCAATCCAGCTATGAATCTCAAAAGTCAAATACTGGCCAATGTGTTATCTTTCTACTGGGTGCGGAGATCAATACTGCAAGCTTTGCCTTGTATACTTTTTCCTTGAGTGTTTTGGTACAGGCAGTCCTTATCATTTCAATGTCGGGCGCTGCAGACCATGGAAGCTATCGCAAGAAACTTCTGGTGATGTTTGCTTTTACTGGAGCTATAGCAACCATGTTATTCCTTGCCATTGTTCCTCGGGTATACCTTTTGGGGGGGTTGCTAGCGATTGTGGCCAATACCTGCTTCGGTGCGTCCTTTGTTCTACTGAATTCTTTCTTGCCGGTTCTAGTCCGCCATCATCCTTTGGTCATCGAGAGGATCCAGAAAGGACTAGCAGGAGGAGAGGGAAGGCAAGAAGTGAATGCTTCTACTCCACTACTCCAATCCATCGATAATGATGGGCGCGCGGCGACCGGTATGGCATCCCTACAACTCAGTCTCTCTACCAAAATATCATCATTTGGAATTGGGATTGGCTATATTGGTGCTGTGATTTTGCAAGTCATATCCATTGCTATCGTGGTCATCACCCAGCAGACAACTTTTTCACTCCGCCTAGTCTTGTTCTGTATCGGGCTGTGGTGGTTCATATTCACCATTCCAGCAACCCTATGGCTGCGCAGTCGACCTGGTCCACCCTTGCTAAGCAATGGGAAACCCCTTCACTCATGGCCGGCATACATGGCCTATGCCTGGCAGTCACTTGGGAAGACGGCTATGCGGGCAAGGCGCTTAAAGGATCTCCTCCTCTTTCTTGCTGCTTGGTTTCTTCTAAGTGACGGGATTGCTACGGTCAGTGGTACCGCTGTACTGTTTGCCAAGACCGAACTCAATATGAAGCCCGCGGCGTTGGGGCTCATTAATGTGATTGTCATGCTTGCCGGCGTGTGTGGCGCCTTCTCCTGGAGCTACGTGTCAAGCCTACTGCGTCTTCGTGCGTCACATACCATCATCGCCTGTATTATTCTGTTTGAGTTGATTCCACTGTACGGGATCCTTGGATTCGTCCCGTCCGTTCAGCGCTTGGGTATTGGCCTCCAACAACCATGGGAGATGTATCCACTGGGAGCCATTTATGGCCTAGTCATGGGTGGTCTGTCGTCCTACTGCCGAAGCTTTTTCGCCGAGTTAATTCCACCTGGACACGAAGCGGCCTTTTATGCTCTGTACGCCATCACCGACAAAGGATCTAGCATTTTTGGCCCCGCAATTGTCGGTGTTATAACTGATCGATATGGTGAGATTCGACCTGCTTTTGTGTTTTTGGCTATTCTGATATTTCTCCCCTTGCCACTTATGCTACTTGTGGACGTTGAACGTGGAAAACGAGATGCACTCGAACTTGGTGCTGAACTTGATGGCCTGTCAGCCAACCCGGGCCATGACTCTATCGCCACCAGAGCCCCAGGGGAATAAATGAATATATGATGCCATTTGAGGTTTGGATGTAGAGTAAATTATTTTATCATTATTTTTTGTGATTGATTTTGTTTTTTCGGTCAATTCTATCTGCTTGTTAATTCAGGTTTTCATGTGAAACTCTTGGCTTTGTTTGAATGCCTTCTCTTTCTCTTCGTCGTACACCCACTACATACTATGTAAATATACATTGTTAATACCATTCAAATTACTCAAGTGCTGTGTTTCTGGATCAATTGGCATAAGTCATTGTGCATTCAAATATTTGAATTTGATTGTTTCTATAGAGTCTGAACGCTATGTTCAAATGTTTAACGTCTCCAACGTCAATTTTTCTCTTGTTTTCATTCAAATGTTTTCTTTTCTTCTTTACTTCCTCTTGCCCCCCCCCCCCTTCTCTCTTCTGGCCTGTTGTACAACATTCTGCCAAGCGGCCCTCGGTCACCATCATTGAGAGAAAATTCTACTAAATGGTTTACTACGTGTAACTTATGAAGTTCAGTGTGGCGCTGAAGCTCGGGTTAGTGTGGCCTGAAGTAAATACCATCACGGTACTAGACCCATTCGGACATGTATAGTCAACATTTGAAAGGATTTCTGTGTCATTCTGGGGTTACTTTGAAGTTCATAGTTGGAGCTGCAGGATGTGTAGATCTTTGCAGAGTATGGACAAGCCTTGAAAGGTACAAGGTACCAAGCTGATACCTAAAGGGCGTTCCCCTTGCGTGGGGTACCGCCCTGCATACTGTACCCAAAAAAAGAAGCTCCACAGCCAAAGCCAAGAGAACAAACTGTCCTCAACTTCGGCCCCAATCACATTATCTTAAATAATCATACTTCCTTGGAACTTCCTTTCTCCCCCAAATTCCCAGCTTGGTAAGTTTATATTGTTTTGATTTGCCTTCCAAATATAAAACACCAGGCTAATACAAATCCTGATAACTCCAGCTCTAGCTTGTGTTGCGCAAGACACTTCTACATCCATCATGCGGTCCTTTACTCCTCTAGTTCTGAGCCTTTTGGGTGCCACCACCGTGGTCTCCGCGACAGATGCCGAGCCTGCCCCCAACGTGATCTCCCTCACAACGGATAAATTCGATGATTTCGTCAAGGAGCACGACTTGGTCCTGGCTGAGTTCTATGCTCCCTGGTGTGGTCACTGTAAAGCATTGGCCCCCAAATACGAAGAAGCTGCCACCGAGCTGAAGGGCAAGGGTATCCCTCTGGTCAAGGTGGATTGCACCGTAGAGGAGGAACTGTGCCGCACTTACGAGGTTGACGGTTATCCAACTCTGAAGGTCTTCCGGGGCCCCGACTCACACACCCCCTACGGCGGTGCTCGTCAAACAGACTCGTGAGTTCTTGAAATGCTGACCATACCCCGGCTTGTTGACCCATCTACTTACAATCCATCTTGCTAGGATCGTTTCGTACATGACCAAGCAGTCAATGCCCGCCGTTTCCAGCGTCACCGAGGAGACCTTGGAAGAATTCAAGGCCCTGGATAACATTGTTATTGTCGGTTATGTCGGTTCCGACGACCAGACATCAAACAAGAGTTTCACTACCTTCGCCGAGGCCCACCGCGATAACTATATGTTTGCCGCCTCTAATGACGCCTCCCTTGCCAAAGCCGAGGGTGCCAAGCAGCCATCCATTGTGCTGTACAAGGATTTCGATGAGAAGAAGGATGTCTACGACGGCAAGTTCGATGAGGAGTCTATTATCCAGTGGGTGAAGACCGCCAGCACTCCCCTTGTTGGTGAGCTTGGTCCCGAGACTTACGCCAAGTACATGTCGGTATGTCGAAAGTAGAATGTTGTCCACTAAACCACTAGATAACTGATATTCGTTCTTCCCCCCTAGGCTGGTATTCCCTTGGCCTATATCTTTGCCGAGACCGCCGAAGAGCGCGAGAAGTTCGCTGAGGACTTCCGCCCGATCGCTGCCAAGCACCGTGGAGACATCAACATTGTTACTCTTGATGCCAAACTCTTTGGTGCCCACGCTAGCAACCTGAACCTAGAGCCCGAGACTTTCCCCGCTTTCGCTATTCAGGACACGACCAAGAATGCCAAGTACCCCTACGATCAGTCCAAGAAAATTGACGCCAAGGACGTTGGCAAGTTCATCAAGGATGTCATTGATGGCAAGGTTGAGCCTAGCATCAAGTCCGAACCTATTCCCGAGACCCAGGAGGGCCCGGTCACTGTGGTTGTGGGCCGTAGCTACCAGGAGCTCGTTATTGACAACGACAAGGATGTTTTGCTTGAGTTCTATGCTCCGTGGTGCGGCCACTGCAAGTCGTAAGTCCATATCTGTCTCCCACATTCTCACCACAATCCCTTTTAACGCTAGTCTAGACTTGCCCCCAAGTACGACGAGCTTGCTTCTCTGTACGCCGACGTAGCCGAGTTCAAGGACAAGGTTGTTGTCGCCAAGATTGATGCCACCGCCAATGATGTCCCTGACTCCATCACTGGCTTCCCGACCATCAAGCTGTACCCTGCTGGCAAGAAGGATGAACCGGTTGAGTACGAGGGATCTCGCACTGTTGATGACCTTATCACCTTCATCAAGGAGAACGGAAAGTACCAGATTGATGGGTCGGCCGAGAGTGCTAAGCCTGAGCAGGGCGACGAAGAAACCGCCCCTGCCTCGGCCTCTGACAAGGCCACTGAGACCCCGGCGTCTGAGGAGGGCCACGATGAGTTGTAAACCGGTCATCTGCACCCGTACATCGTGACGAGTAGTTTTCACCCCCTATTTCTGCCATGATCGCGACGCCTTGTATTTCCAAATATGACACATCAATTTTGATTCGTTTAAAAACATATTCGACACCGGCAGAGGTTCATTCTGCGACCTGTAATTTTCTCAAAGAAATCTCATTTTGTTAAACAAGAAAGAGGGAGAAAGACCCTAACAGTCTTCACCACAATGGTAATGATAAAGAAGTCATAATAATAACGTCAGGACTAAATCATAAAACCTGCAGAATACGGGGCATCAAAGTCTACAGGTATACTGTCTTAAATACTACGGAACCATTTTTGTTAATTTTCCGATGAATTTAGTCAGCTTCTTTCCGACGCGTCTGACGAGTCACGTACAACGCGTCGATCGAAAATCATTTGTCAACGGACCTCTTGAAAAATCTTTCCTGGTAGATTTGAAAACAGGCATTGTTTAGTATTCTTTTTTTGTCTTGTCCAATTCCTTCGTTCGCCTGGCCTCTTCAAAACTTTCAATCGATATGGTTAGCCCAACGCTGAAGCGGAACGCGGATCACCTCCCCACCCCAGCTTCGGACTCCAAGAAGCCAAAGGGAGGGAGCATTACATCTTTCTTTGGTGTTCCCAAGCCAAAAGTGCTTAGCACACAGGACACTGGAGTCGCACCACCTCCCCGGTCTAGCTCTTTCGATAAAGATAAATGGGTAGCATCCCTCACTCCAGAGCAAAGAGAGTTACTGCAACTCGAGATTGATACACTGGATGAAAGCTGGCTTGCCCATTTGAAGGATGATATCACCACGATTGAGTTTCTGAATTTGAAGCGATTTCTGAAAAAGGAGATGGACTCCAAGGCCAAGATCTTTCCTCCAAACGAAGATGTCTATTCGTGGTAAGGATGTCCTCAAAATCCTACTTCTATCAAAAATGTACTGAACGAGCAACCAGGTCCCGACTCACCCCACTACACACCGTTAAAGTAGTAGTTGTGGGCCAGGATCCATATCACAACGACAACCAAGCTCATGGACTGGCATTCTCGGTTCGACCTCCGACCAGGGCTCCACCGTCATTGGTCAACATTTACAAAGGGCTCAAGAAGAATTACCCTGACTTCATCCCACCACCAAACAACGGTGGCTTACTTACCCCCTGGGCCGAACGAGGCGTGCTGATGCTCAACACTTGTCTTACGGTTCGTGCACACCAGGCTCATAGCCATGCTAACAAGGGATGGGAGACGTTTACACAAAAAGTCATTAATTTGGTCGCTCGAGTTCGAACTCGTGGGGTTGTATTTCTTGCTTGGGGAAGCCCTGCCGGGCAGCGGGTGGCTAAGATTGACCGCCAGAAACATTCTGTGCTCCAATCAGTACACCCAAGTCCCCTCAGCGCACATAGAGGATTTGTGAGTTCTTTCTTCTGCAATCATATTGTCTGGTTGGTCACATAGAGTTAAATACTTTGGAGACTGACTTTGATGCGACTAGTTTGACAATGGTCATTTCAAGAAATGTAATGACTGGCTTGCCTCACGATATGGCGATGACGAGGTGATTGATTGGAGCCTGGTCCCAATAAAAGTCAAGTCAGCTGGTTCCTCAGAGAAAGAAAATCTGCCAACTTTGGTCAATGTCACATCAACAACCACCAAGGTATCGAGACCTCCATGTCCCGAGGAGGACTCGAAAGCTATAGCTTGCCCTATCGACGAATTCGACGATGCGGATGCTCTTGAAGCCTTGGCAGCATTTGAAGAAGACAATGAAGAAGAAAAGGAATAAGGACCGGCCAAGCTTGTCCCAAGTTGAGCAAGTGCAGATGCTCCGAGGATCCCTGGCTGCGGTTGGAGTATTGTAGTATCTAGGAGCAAGAAAATGCCTCTCTCTGTTGGGAGGCACTATGCCATTTCTCATTCAAATCTACTAGTAATAATATGAACATCATAATCAGCCTAGAAATTTTCTTATTCTCGATTTATTCTAGTATAACTCAATCATGATGGTATACCTGAAGGCGGTCTGGCCTGGCTGCTCTTATCGATAAAGCTTCAATTTCTCTTTTCTCCCCGCACGAGATGACTATGACCTTGCTATTGTCTCGATGGAACTTACATGGCAAGCCAATACTCCCCAATGGCGGAGTAGAACTCGGGCTGCACGAGCTTGTCCGACCTGTCAACGACGAAAGGTGCGTCGATGGGGCACGAAAATCAAACATTTAAGTACTGAGAATCTCCATAGAAGCGATGCCGACACCTAGCGCCCATTTCAGTTGAGGGCCAACCCCAACCAAGACACAATACTACCAATAAGCCTGATACGAGTCACAATGCTGCCAGTCATTTAGATCGCCCGAATTCACCTGCCCAATGTATTGCAAATTGGCAGAGAACCTCATCAGCAGATCCAGCTCTGCAATCAACCTCCAACACGGAGCGATTTGTAGGAGACTTGAACCCCGAAGCTTTCATTCGAGAGAAACTGGATGAGACAGCTGGGAATCGTCTCCGTGACCGAGTTGGTCTCTGGATTAGCTCCCCATCCATAAGGGGGCCTGATCATGATGTGCGTGATTCGCGAGATGCTGCTGGCAATGATACCTTTTCCGCACCACCGCCATCATCATCCCTGGACCGACGGGTAGTTGAAATCTTATTAAATCAGCGTTGCTCATCTGCGATCCAAGCATGTGAGCAGCTTCCCAAGGCAACTAGGGAGTCTCTTACGGCCATATATTTTTCCAAGATCAACCACACAATTCCTCTACTAGAGATGGAGTCATTTGTCAATGCTCAAGCCCAAGGCTCTGTTTCTATTTTCCTTGAGCGTGCCATCTGCCTTATTGCAGCAAAAGACCCCGAGGCGCCCTCAGGTCTTCGCCTATTAGAGGAAGGGCCGATTGTACCAACGCGTCAATTCTGCTCTAGCATCCATAATGGACTCACAGTCGCTATGGATATGGAACTAGAGTCTGACCGCTTGACTCGTATCCGTATTCTTGCTTTAATGTCTTTGCATTTTGAAGGAAATGATGGGGGGGAGGCCGCATCTTTGCATCTTTGCAAGGCTATTCATCAAGCTCAAACAATAGGTCTACATCTTGACCGGCCGGACCGGACATCTGAAGACCCCCTTGTCAAATTATTCTGGGGTCTCTGGACCTTGGATAAAATGCATGCAAGCATTGGCGGTCGTCCAGTTCTTTTGGCCGACCGCGACATTGGGATTCCAAGACCAAAAACTCCCCCTCGGGGAGCATTTGGCGTGTGGCTTGCCATATCGGATTTACTTGCCACCGTCATATCCTATTACCGGCCATCCGCCGTAATCACTAGCGGATGGGAGGAAGGATTTCCGGCCTTCGAAGATATTGTAGGAGACGCCCACAGTGATTTGGATTTCTCGGCCCTTGGTGCGTTGGACAGCATGTCGGGTTTTATGATGGAAGCGAGACCAATAAAAAGCTGACTGATCCACAGGGATTTTGGAGTTGTATTATCATTGTGTTGCTATCTTGTCATGCCGGTACAAATTGACGGACGGTCTTGACGGTGCCAAGGTTTCCTCCATTCGGCAAGGTCTCGCAGCAGTTCGGATTCAATCCATTGTTGCAACAGAATGTACGGGCCGGCTACCACCTCTTCCTATTGTACCCTATGCAATAGCCTTGTCGATGAGTGTATCTTATCGGCAACTTCGATCTAGCAAGCTGATCACCCACTTTAATCGAGCCAAGGCCAGCTTGGAGGCATGTTGCTGTTTACTCGAAGATCTCAGTCCTCGCTGGTCTTCCGCTGAAGCAATGGCCCGCCTCGGCCAGAAAGCTTTACAGCATATTGGCCTTGAAAAATCACAATATGCACGACCGAAGACGATTTTGATGCCACAGTCTCCCCACTTGCATTCTCCCTACCCGGAGCCTGTTGACCCGTCCCACGATAATGAGCCCCGATCAAGCCTGGGTGAATCGGGAGGTGATGCCGGTGTATCAGATATGGGCCTTGCGCCTGTGATTTCTATGGAAAGCTCTCTTCCACCTATGGATGATATCAATACTTCGATGCATGGGTTTTCCGACATTGATGCCCTATTTGGCGAATTCCTAGATCTGTCCCTTCCGACGAACTTCTGGGATCCCATCTTTGCAGAGGCAGAGTCAGACAATCAAGGGTCCTGATAGCCACCGTAGAGAAGAAAATTGGTGAAATTCTCCTCTGATCACGATCCACACAGCAATACTCAGTATGGCCCACGAACCTGATTGTCAAAGCCGTTTATCTCTTTGGTGTCATACTCACGATGGGCCAATCCGAAATGGTTTATCTGCCAAACTCAGGATTACGTCCCACTCTTCCAACGTGGTAGATCTTGCCCGTGTGGTAGTATTCTGACTTTTGCTCCACCGAGACCTTGGAATCTCATAAGGCTATAAACTCCATGAAAATATGTATAGATGAGGTGTATTTAGCGCGGATAGATAAGGATGAATAAAGTATGAAGTGACTGACATCTCGGTACTGGCTTTCTAACTAACGTAGTACTAGTAAGTTGAATGATGGCATATCGAAGGATCAAGCGGTGAACAGCTCAAAAGGCGGTGTCTGAAGCGGTGACCTCGAATGTCACGTACCCTAGTAAGCAGTGTACGAGTTACCTTCAAGTTAGTACTATGTAATACTGCCATTGTGGCCCCAATAGCCTGCTGCCCATGCATCATAGGTAACACACAACCTCATCTATCTCCCCGCTCCCACCCCCAGCCTCCTCCACAGCCTCTTTCCTCTCCTCCCTTTTTTTTTCTTTTTCTTTTTCGGGTCTCTTCCCTCCTTCCACCCCTTTCTTATCTATCCCTTCGAATTTTTCCTGTTTGCTGCAGAAAATAAAAATCCACCCTTCCTCTTCTTTCCCCCTCCCCTCATCTCTCCCAACCAGACCAGGTGCTCGCTTTGAAGAGTTCCACCAACCTCTCCATGGCTCCTCCTCCACCCGCAACCCTGCCTCTGGCCGAGCGACTGAAGGCTCTGGCTCAAACCCTCCAGTAAGTGTTCCCTGTAGCTGTGTGAAGCTTCAATGATGATTAGTCGGTGCTAATACAAATTCTCACTGCAGGTTTGCCTGGTTTGTCGGGTATGTCGTACCTCGGGAATTCTGCCCATAAACGCTCTTTCCAGGAAGGATCGATCGCTGACCGTATACAGCCACCTCACACTTTTGCTTTCTGTCTTCCGCTACTCTCTATCCTTCATCTTTTTCAATTACTATTCTTCGGCGGCACAGATCGCCTACCGCCTAGCGTTTATCTCGGCGGCTGTGACCTATGGAATCGTCGTGTACAAAGGCCACTTCGCCCGGGGCGTCCAGGGAAATGTGCCGACCATCGTGACAAAGCTCATCTCCGATGAGAATGTGCAATATCTTGGTGAGTACCCGGCGATAATCATTAGCATGTGACAGGAAACTGATTTGTCGCAGGAATGGCTCTCGTCTGGTTGTACTCGCGCCAGCTTATCCTGGCCCTTCTACCCTTCAGTGTCTACTCAGTCTTCCATGTTGCGACCTACAGCCGCACGTACCTGATCCCCACCTTGCAACCCCCGGCTCCGGGTGCCGCGGGCGCAAACTCGCCAAGCTCGCCAAGCTCCAAGCCTGCAACCAAGCAGAATGCCCTCGCCGAGACTATCGGTCGATTCATTAAGCAGTACTATGATGCTAGTATGGGTGTTGTTGCCACCCTTGAGATTTTGCTCCTCTTCCGTTTGATTCTTTCTGCGATCGCCTTTTCGAAGGGTAGCTGGGTTCTGCTGCTGGTTTACCTGTCTTTCTTCCGTGCTCGCTACGCCCAGAGCTCTTTTGTTCAGCAGGCCGTTCGCCAGCTCACCGCCCGTGCTGACGCCTCCATCTCTCACCAGAGCACCCCCCCTCAGCTCCGTCAAGGCTGGGAGGCATTCAAGGGCATTGTTCGTCAAGCTTACGAGGCTACCGACATAAGCCGCTATGTCTCTGGCCCTGCTGCTGCCAACAAGAAGCCACAGTAAGCAACTGTCAGATCACGCATTGGACACGTTTGTCGATATGATCCTTTCCTGGAGCATATTGTTTCGTGAAAGACTTGAGACTTCGGGATGAAAAATCTCGGTGAGCTATTCCGGCGTGTCTTTCCCCTATATGTACTGGCTCATGTCAAATTGAGAGGAGATGAGTGGATTGAGTGTGAGTGGAACAAGAAAAGGTTCCCTTGTAGAAAAGAGGCGGACGTGGAGGATTACCGCCCTGATGATGCTATACGCAATGCAATGTCATGTCTTCCTTTTTCATCCCTTTATTCTCTTTTCATTCTCCAGATGCAATGTTCTTGTATCCATTGCGTATTTTTCTTGTTTCGAATGTTCGGATAGCCATGTTTATTAAGTTCACTTCACATCGCAGATTCATCTGGGCTTTGTATATGTATATACAGGTACATAGTACTATACAGGTGTATTAGGACATACATTGGATTTTTCGGATAATCTAGGTACACATTATCTTGAAATGAAAAATGTATAAATATTCTAGTAGAACAAGTTTTTTTTTTTTTTGGTAAAATTCTAGGCCATGACGTAGATCTGTATCTTCATGATTGATGCCTGATTACAGGGGCATTCACGGGGCGGAGAAAAAACATCGCCGGCCAGATTTTTGATCTCGGCCCCGAGGACCCCGGACATATCTCCCTCATATTACTCTCAACTTTCTCTCTTGTCACTCTTTGTACCTATTCCTTACCGGGGGTGATACCTTTTCGTTATATCTCGCCAATCTCCCCAAAATCACCCCCCGGTTCCCGCGCATCCCGGGACCAAAGTCTCTCGGCGCATAATTGCCATGAGCCTGACCTCGCGAGTGTTCGGTCTGTTTTCGACAACGGCAACTTCGGACCCTTCGACCAGTGATCCTCCCACTTCTATCCCTCACACGCCATTTGTAACGCATAATGAGATAGCCGTCGGTACCGTCCGCCATGCGCGGGACAGAGATGTGCTAGAGGACGAAGAAGAGCCCCGTCCGCCGTACCTACATGTGAGATTTTGGAGCATTTACACACCATTAAGATTATGACACTGACCCTCATATTTGGTAGGCAATGTTGGCTGGAGGAATTGGAGGTACATGCGGTGATATGTTAATGCATTCGTTGGATACCGTCAAGACCAGGCAACAAGGCGACCCGACCTTTCCTCCGAAATACACATCCATGACCTCGTCCTATGCAACCATCTATCGCCAGGAAGGATTTTTACGAGGGTTATATGGTGGTGTGATCCCCGCATTTTGGGGTTCCTTCCCAGGAACGGTCACCTTTTTCGGCGTGTACGAGTTCACCAAACGTGTGATGCTCGATCACGGAATCAATCCCAACATTGCCTATCTCTCCGGTGGTTTCTTTGCCGACTTGGCTGCGTCGATTGTTTATGTGCCTTCGGAGGTGCTCAAGACCCGGCTCCAGTTGCAGGGCCGATACAACAATCCTTTCTTCCGTTCGGGATACAACTACCGCAGCACCACCGATGCATTCCGAACGATCGTGCGCCAAGAAGGTGTGTCAGCCCTGTTTCACGGATACAAGGCCACTATTTTCCGAGACTTGCCATTTTCTGCTCTGCAATTCGCCTTTTATGAACAAGAACGAAACTTAGCTAAAGAATGGGTTGGTCAGCGGGATATTGGGTTGGGTCTGGAAATCCTCACCGCAGCGACGGCTGGCGGTATGGCTGGTGTGATTACCTGTCCGTTGGATGTGGTGAAGACGCGTATTCAAACCCAGCAAAATCCTCCGGTAAACCCCACTGGATCATCTGGAGCCAAACACAGCGGTGATCATACCCCGAAAGAAAGTCCTCGACCACATGCTCCTGGATCATCCCATTCATCCTCGAAAACACACACGCGACCGATCTCCACGTCCTCCCCATCTACATCAGTTGCACCCCCTGGTGCGCCACGATTAGATACATCATCCGTATTCACGGGTTTGAAGATGATCTACCGCACAGAGGGGCTTGCGGGGTGGTTCCGCGGCGTGGGTCCACGCGGCGTGTGGACCAGCATCCAATCTGGAACGATGTTGGTCATGTACCAATACTTACTTAAACAAATCGAGGCTTACCAGGGCCTGGAAGGCTCATCTCTGTGATATCCGAGAATTTTACCTGCATACATTTCTCGAGAGGAAGGAGACCTTATTCATTGGCATGGCGTTTTTTTGTTTTGTTTTTAAAGGGGAGTTTCTTCATCTTCCTCCTCTTCCTCTTCTTCCTCTTCTTCTCCCATTCCTCCCTTCTCTTGTTCTCTTGTTCGAGTGTATCACCTTGTACTTAAACCCCCTTTCCCGATAGAACTTACATAGAACTGACCTTAAAATGGTCGAATTTGTACTATAGATATCTCCTCTTTAGGATCTCGGAATGAGTGTTGTTTCTTCCAAGAAGAAAAGAAAACCCCCTTCAAGTATATCCAAGTAAGAATGTATAAAATGTATAGAATAATCTAACACATGGTCTTTTCTTTCCCCCTTTTTCTTTATTTACAATAAGAATGATACATAATTCTTCAAGAGTTCCCAAGTCTAAAAGGGAACGCGCTAGCGTGGTTTGTTTTGGCGATCCCGCGGGTGTAAACAATTCCCCCCCCCCCAGAGAGCCCAGTCCGATTCCCCTCCTTGCATCTTACCTTCCCCCTCTTAACTTTGTGGTTCTATTAAGTTTAGATTGATCCCAACTTGATCGCATACATCGAACTGTTGATCCCCAGATTATCCTAATACATTCAATATGTCAAACGGTCTGCCTTTTCTGAACAAGTTGCGCAAGCCGGAGCTGGCTGAAATCGCCGAGTCAACCGACCTACAAGAGTATGTTTATCCTACGTCGCATCCCATCACAAATAAGCTAACCTGAGCGTTTTTGAAGCTACGATGACTACAACAAAGCCGAACTGATTGCCGCGTTGGATAAGCACCTCAATGATAATCGCTCCATCTTCTCTGGCGAAAAGAGACTCGCCGAGTTCTATTCACGCCTGTCGGGAGCCACGCGTAGAGGCTCACCTGTGAAGCGCGAACCTCGGGTCGACCTTTCTCCTGTGACCGAGAAGAAGACCCCTGCTCGTCGATCAACGAAGCCAAAAGAGGAGGAGGAGTCCGCGTAAGATCTCACTCCAGCATGTCGCAATGCGACATGCGACAATATGTCATGACATCATTGCCTCCAATACTAACTCACCACTATAGCGAGTCTGACGATGCTCCTATCATAACTCCGGCCGTAAAGAAGACCCTCACTTCCGCTGCGCGTGCCACTCCGCGATCTGTGCGATCTGTTGTTGAGTCAGCAAATGCACAATTCCCCCCGTCGCCTGCCGTGGTGACCGACGCCATTGACCGTCAAACTACGAAGATGCGCGAAGGGTTGGAACACGTGTGGACCAAATCTGGTTTTATTGAGCATTCACACGCTCTGCGCGCAACTTTGAGCAGCCTTAAGGTCATTGAGACTATTTTTGTCCTTGTGGAGGCTGGCTACGTTCTCTACGAGCTTGTACCTCTCCGTTACCTCACCACTACCCCTACCGTGCCCGCCGCATATCTTCCCTCGTTCTCGATTAAAGTTCCCGATCTTTTTGTCCTTTTAACTGGAGCATTCTGGGCTCCATTCACTCTATGGTTTCTCACCAATCTGGGCTTGCCGCTAGTCGCTGCTTACTTCTTCAACTTGAGCTGGCAAGCTGCCACTGGTGGTGCCCAGGGTCCTGCGCGTCGTACTCGCTCAACGCCAACTCTCGCCAGCTTTGATCCCCTATCCTTCAACATCGCTAAGGCTTTGCTGGTGTATAAGGTCTATGTTGAGCATTTTGACTTTGCCGATCTGTTTAGCAAATATGCCATTCAAAAGGTCAACTTCTCTATTCCCGGCCAGTATAGTGGTATGCTGACCGGGACCGCCATTGGTGTCATCGGAACTCTTTACGAGGCCATTCTGCGGCGTTCGTAAATAATCTTCCTGTGTCTGCTTTTTGCTGTACAGGGGGCCTTTTATGTGGCATTGCAGACGAGGATGGAAGTCCTTTGCTAACGACTGTGGACTGGTTCTTTGATATTTCTTCCCCCTCCCCGCGATTTTATTCCCCTCTGTTATGTGACTCTGGTACATAATCTGGCCGCACATTCCACTGGAATGATTAAATCCTGGCCTTTTATCGTACGTGATTGGGGGTTTTTTTTTTTTTTCTCTTTTCTTTTTTGTTATTTGCCTTTCTTATGGTTTGTGGGTTATGCGTCCAGCTTGGTGTGCTTAGGGTATGCGACGATATGTGAATCTCTTATTCTTATTCATTTCTTTCTCTTGTTCTCTCCTTTCAGCCAGAGGCGGCGCCTGGGTTTTGATTCTTACGGTCTTTCTATGTTCTTGGGGGTTCTTTCTTGACTTTGAATGACGCTTGTCTTTACTGTTGACTCTATACCGAATCGATAAGCGATTATGGTAGACTTATCAATGTTTGAGACGATTCATCGGCGACCTGGGGACGAGTTAGGTCTACACATGTATTTCAAATGTGCTCCATCATCTCTTCAGTCTTTGCGCCAACTCCACAGTAAAAAGTACTGGGACTGATGTCGTCACTTCGACCTTTTCAGCTCGAATATGATTACTTGTAGAGATCTGCCCTCCGATCTCAGTATGCCAATCTTGCACATCCCACTCAAATCCCTGGGTGGTGATGGAAGCTGGAGCAGATAGAGGAATGATGCCAACATTCTCTTCGAAAAAATACTCTGCTTCGTATTTCCCATCAAGTCTACCATTTTGAGGCGCTCCAGAGGGTTGAGATTGCATTTCAAAGGCCGAAGCAGCTTTTTCGAGATCTGCACGTCTCGTTGCGGGTGTGAAAATGATATTTCGGCCTTGCTGCAACACAAATGTCATGCTTTCCTCGGAGACTAGATAGAGGCCTCCGCCTGCACCCGGCTGGGGCTTGTTGTCCCCATCAGGATAGAAGTCTGTTTCACTGGCAATGTGGTTGACTTGGCGTAATTGTCGCTGTGCTTGGGTCATCATATACAAATGATGAATTTGCGAAAAGGCCTGATCAACACGGCCACCTAGACCGCCGAGAATAACAATATCAAGCAATGAGTTTGGGCTTGGTTGAGAGGCGTTCTCTAGTTGACCTCGACGAGGATTTGCAATGATCTCCGATGCATGGGTATTGAGGTAATTCAAACATTTGGTAAAATCCGTTGAATATTGGTCCGAATCTTTCAGAATGCTTACTCCAAATTTTTCATAATGCGTTCGTACCGCTGGCTGGAGAGAGTCCAGATCACCAACGATGATATCTGGAAGCTATAACCAGAAAAGTTAGTTGGTATTACTAGAAATCCCATCATGAAGTAGCTTCATCCGAGCACCCAATATTTGATATAACTATCAAAAGTATTGAAGACAGTTCTAACTTACTTCTTTTGACTCTCGCCCTTGGCTCTTCGTTAAATCGTATAGTCTATTGGCACCTCCATCGGCGCATATAACGTAGGAAGCTATATAAAAAAGATAAGAGACTGCTTTGAATTTAAAGCAGTGGTTGAAAGAAACAGGCTTACCATGTTCACTCAATACCTCATATGCCCTCTCGTTGATTGGCTGATTCAAGATCAACAGAGCGTACGGTGCCGGACTGCCCTCGGGACGAAAGAAAAGACTTGGATGCCACTCCATGTCAGATCAAGGAGGTATGAGAGATCAAGGATAATAATCTAATAGTAGTAGTTTCGTTGGTCGGGAATCCAAAGAAGCGTTGGAAAGAGTCGCGTGTGGTGCGACGACCCGCGCAACGTGACTGGCCGCCAATCAACCAAACCTCAGGCCGGAATCCACCTTCTCCTTCCACCAACTTCTCTGTCCGCCGGCGCCAACCCTCTTCTCCTTCTCTCCACCCCCCCCTTCGGAGGTCCTCTACGGTGTCAATTCCCTTCCGACACAATTCTTCACATCATGTTCCGCCCCGCCGTCCGAGCGCTTGCCCGCGCGCCTGCTGTCGCGGCCCGTAGCCCGGCGAACACCCGATTGATAAGCACCGGTCCTGCGCCAAAATCCAGAAGCTGGAAGAATACCGTTGCCCGCTTGGGATTGGCCGGTGGTGCCATCTACTACTATAACACCAGCAGTGTCTTCTCCGAGGAGCCATCATGTATGTGAAAAACGCTTTGCCTTTTCATGTCATGATTCTCGCCTGGCGTCTTCAAGGCCCTGGGATCTTTGAATTCGTCGCATTACGGACCCAATGGCTTGCTGAATCATTGCTAATGACTTTCTCATCTATTCACTAGTCTCCATTCTTGCTTATCTGCAAAAGGATGATGCCCCAAAATCTTCCCAGACCTTGAACTCCATTACCCCCAAGATCCGGGAAGAGCGGGCCGCTGCTCACGCCCAGCAACTCGAAGAGGAGGCCGGACAGCAAGCTGCTTTCAACCCAGAGACTGGCGAGATCAACTGGGATTGTCCATGCCTAGGTGGCATGGCACACGGTCCATGTGGAGAGGACTTCAAGGCAGCATTCAGCTGTTTTGTGTACTCTGAGGAGGAGACCAAGGGCATTGACTGCATTGACAAATTCAAGTAAGTTGTACTCTTATTTCGCGCATTTGAAGCTATGCATTCGTACTTACGAATTTTCAGGGCCATGCAAGATTGCTTCCGTCAACATCCCGATATCTACGGTGCCGAGTTGGAAGATGACGAGGTCGAGGGCGATGCGCCCGCACAGCCGCCTTCCGCTGGTGAGCAGGAGGTCTCCTCCACCCCCGAGGTGAAGGCAATCACTGAGGTCGATGCCGACTCTCTGGTTCCCAAAGCCTCGCATGACGATGAGCAGAAGAACGAGGTTCAAACGGAGAAATAAAGTTCACGTTAATAACCTGCTAATATTCTCTTTTTTTGACACCTATCCTCGAGGCAGGCATCATAACCTTGTCTCCAATTCTCCCTTGGCCTACTATCTCATGCAAGCCAGGGACTAGGATCGGGGTGTGTACTATATTAAAAATCTCTCCGTCTCTGCTGATTTAATTCCTCGTTGCGCCTTTCGACGAAACTCCCCGGCCATTCCCCAATTACGCTTCTATGTGGTTGATCTTGTCCCCCATTGTAACTTAGTGTATTGATGTGCTTTGTTGTTCCTGGATTTCAAAGAGGAAAATAGAATAGACTTGTTGCATCATGAATTTCTATGAATTCCTTCTGTTTTCAATATTATCTTCATTGTGACTACAGATATGTATCCATATTTGACCTCCAACTTTGAAAAAGGACCGACAACTTTCTATGCTGAACATTGAAGATTACATGTATTGAAAACATTTCTGAGTTTCAAGTGCTTGAATGGGGACTTCAAATGTTCATAAAATCGAAACCACACATGCATGTGCAGATGGTTCCTTTTCATTGTTCTTAGTTTCAAATTCAATTCAATGTTTACTGTATCTATCTATGTATTTAGTCTGTTATAATATATAGTACTAAGCAGGTATTCATCTTGAGTACTAAGTATGAAGTACGTAGTGTATACACTTTAAGGTTAGGTACTCCTAGGGCTTCTAGGTGCCTACCTAGAGATATGACTGGAATTTTAGCTGCGGGCGCGGCGCTTTTTACTTGTAAGTATTCACCAACAGAATCCGAACATTGAAGATTCTAGACCGGCTCCAATGTCGCTTGTTCCACCTGAGTAACTTGGTTCTTTTCGTCCGACACTCCTAGCTCTTGGCGGAATTGTTGCTCTTCATCCAGGAGATCGGCAAGAATTTTGCCATGCGCAGTCCACACGGGCTTGTAATCGAAAAGATGGTTCATCCTCTCCAGTGGAATACTCTTGGTCTCCGGTATGAGGAAGAAAACAAAGAAGATGGAGCACAACATTAACGCAGCAAAGAAGAACCAGACTCCAGCTCCCATCGCCGCGAACATCTGGTCTGTGAAACGAGAGATAAGAAAAGTCCAAAGCCAGTTAGAGCAGGCCGCACTCGTTTGAGAGAGAGGTCTCACACTTGTTTCGAACATTTCCTGTTTAAGAATGACAGGTCAGTCTCGTATAAGGGGTATGTGTAAATGGCTTTTATAGTAGTTAAAGGAGAGAAAGAGAGGGAAGAAATAAGACTCACAGAATTGATAACCCATGGGGTTCCATTCCAGGTTGGAGTATAGAAAGCAGTAGAAAGGTAGAAGAAGAAGATGGCAGCAATGCCGCCACTAGTCATCTTTCCTGAGCTGTTCTTTGCAGGGTCGGCAGCCTGAATATAAGCTCCCACAATCCAAAGACAGACCGAGCTTCCCGCAGCACCAATCATGAGTAGACGTCGTCGACCAACCCATTCAATCAAGAAAAGAATCCAGATGCACGTTCCGACAGTTTTCACGACTCCAAACAGGCCCGTTGTGAATAGATCGGTATCGGTGCCCTCCACACCAAGACTCTTGAAGACGGTGGGACTATAGTAGTTGATTGCGTTGATCCCAGATCCATTCTGCCAGAAGAACAACATGCTGCCCAAGAACAGACGATATATGATCTTTCTATCAGACGCGGCAACCTGAAATGGGCTCCAAAATCCGCTACCTGCCCCGGCTGATTGCTCCTCCAGGGTTTGATCAATCATTCGAATTTCTTCCAGGATATAGATATCATGTTCCTCGAGTTGACGCATCCAGCAGAGGTTCTTAATACCTTCTGCCCGACGACCACGGGAAAGAAGCCAACGAGGCGACTCTCGGACGAAGAAAAGACCAATGAGAAACAGCCCTCCGGGGATGAGTTGCACAGCGAAGGGAATGATCCACTGTTTCGTACTGGAGGGAAGGGTATTTTCAACGCCGTCCTATGAACTCGGTTAACATAAGAAAAATAGAGATATGGATAGAAAAGAAAACAAATATCAGTCCCAGGTAAGTAAGTTGGCACTTACACAAATCCAAAACCCGACCAACCCTCCAATTTGCCAGCCCATTTCATAAAAACCGACCAGTCGACCTCGAATGGCAGGGGGTGCCAGTTCCGAAATATACATAGGGGCCATATTGGAGCCCATACCAACGGCCAACCCAGCCAAAACACGACCAGCATAGATCAGAGCTAAGCCTCGTCCCCCATTTGCGCCTAGCATCATACCAGCGCCCAAGACAAAGATCAGGCCAGCGATCCATAGTCCCATTTTTCGGCCCCAGTAGAAGCCAATCGGATAAGCGAACAAGGAGCCGAAGAAAGCACCTGCTTGGTATATGGAGACGATATTTTCACTAATGAGGCTCAGGTGAGAAGTAGTCATTGAATAAAAGCCAAATTCTGACTTGAAGGAAGGAAGAGAGATTGTTGTGCCGATGAAAGCGCTATCGTATCCAATCATACAAGAAGTACAAGAAGCGACAGCGGCAAGAAGATATACACGCCAGTTGTACACTTCCTTTGGCGTGGGCCGGTCTTCTACAAATGAGAGGATGCCCATTTTTGAGAAATCGCTGGGCTGGTGTTCCTCTGCTGGGGGAGATTTGTCAAAGGCTGGATAGATAATTTATTCACCTCCTATGACAGAGGAGTAAGGCGGAGTGGAACAAATTAAAGCTGTAGGGTTTGAGGGGGAAAAAGATGAAAGGGAAAGGAAATACTCGATTTTCAGGGGAATTAGAAAGAAAATCCCGGGGGGGGGGGGGGGAAGAGATCAACCTTGAAAGAGCATATAGTAATTTAGGACGAAAGAGGGGGGGGGGAAATCAAATAGCCAGTACCCTACATGTAGAGTAGACATAATGGGAAAACCGAGTGTTTATAACAAAAGTCCATACTACTAGTACTCCATGTACTCCATGTACTCTCCGCATTGTTTATGTGGAACTGTGGGGTGTGTGGGGGAAAAGTGGTGTGTACATAAAGGAGGATTTGGTAAGATTTGGTAAGAATTGGTATTGGCAATATTTCAAGGTAAAATTCATTTTATTCCAAGCTTAGGGCTACGATGTACACATATACTGCTAGTACTTAGGGTGATTTTTCTTATTCAAAAGTTCATATAAAAAGAGAAGAAAGAAAGCACAAAACAAAGATTTGAAGAACGGAAACAAAAGCTTGTCATGCCTTGGCTGAATCTTAGTTTCAGCCCAGTGTAATGTTATGTTTCTCCCACACGGACATTCCTCGGAAATTGACCTCGGGGAGTCTCCCGTATACTCGGTACCTGGTATATACTCGGTGCATACCTGTACAGTTATTAGTGAAATGAGTGATAGTCAAAGGAAAACAAGAGTGGAAATCATGTAGTATTATAAAAAATATATTATATTAAAGAAAAAAAGCTTTGGTCAATAGTACATAGTGTGTACTAGTATTTACTACATACAATATCTCCGGGCAGATTATGTACCCTGGATTCAACCTTGGAAATGAATAACCTGAGGCATTCAAATGTTCTATCCCCACAAAATATTCATCTTCGCCCATATGCTGTCTTTCTTGATTGGCACATTTTCTGGGTCATTATCCGCTTCGTCCAACGCTTGACGGAGAGGTACCATTTCTAGAGGTACTATTTTGGTACCTCGAATCCATTTATAGCCTCCGTATGCGCACAAGACGAGGGGGATATCTCTATATTTCAAAGTCAAGGTTAGTCATTGTTGATTCATGGTCAAGGCATGAAATATCAAGGTAGAGAGAGAGGAATCCTTACAGATAGGATGACACAAATGTGGCAGGGTCCCAGTTTCCAGTGGTGAAAACAGTGAATCCTCCCGTCAACAAGATGACAGAGCAGGCGATCAACGCAAACCAGCTGGTGTACCCTATGAACATATCAAAATCAGTAAAAAAAAAAAAAAATTTATAAAAGACCACGTTGAAATTTCAAAATCCAACTTACGAGTGATACTATTATGCCAAGGCAAAGTATGTGGCGAAATCCCCTGTTTATCACACGCCTGCAGCAAGCGAATGTGGTTTAAGGCAATAGTGATCCACGAGACCAAACTGCCGGCAGCAGTCAAGTCCACAAACCAATAGAAGACCGTGGTGGCACTGTTAGACACGCACATATAGGCCAGGAAAGAGAATGCCACCTGCAACGCAACACAAATGTAAGGCACACCCCATTTGTTAGTTCGAAGGAAAATCTTAGGTGCATGACCCTTGACAGCGAGACCATATAAGGTTCGGGTACCTGCCAGAATGCTCTGGTTGGACGAAGACCACGCAGATGTCAAGCAGATGGCATTCACAATAGATGGAATCGCCTTGATACCCGCATCGCTAGCGGCAATGACAAAGGGACTCTGGGCCGCGGTTCCAGAGTCGTCCTCTAGCCGGGGATCAGAGCTCGGCACCAACATGCCCACAATCAAGACAGCGGCGAGATAGAAGATTGTGACGCGAGCAAACACCCGCTTACAGGCCTTTGGGATATTATGGCGAGGATTCCTGGTCTCCGCAGCCGCCATGGCCAAAGACTCCACACCAGCAAAGGAGTAAACGGCGTTGGTCATGACTGCCCAAAATCCAAGGAAGCGACCCAAAGACCCAGGGCTGAGATATTCAACAAAGGGGCCCGGTTCTTTCCAGTAATGGAATCCTAGTCGAGGCTTTCCTGGGATGCCGCCGAGGTCGATGACCAAGCCCAAAATGACGACAAAAACGACCAGTAAGATCTTAAGAATGGCGAAGATGAATTCGATTTCACCATAGACACCGATGAATGAAACAGCAACGGCAACTGACACGATGATCAGAATAGTCACCCAGACTGCGGCATTAATGTCCGTCCAGTATTGGATCAACACCACGCTGGCGGAGATCTCACTCGGGACGCTGAGGAAGCATCCATATACGACATTCCAGCCGATTGCAAAGGCCAGGGCAGGATCAACAAGCTCTTCAGCATGGCGAACGAATGAGCCTGTCACAGGAAGCAAGGCAGATACTTCACCAAGGGCGAATTGAATGGCACAGACCACCAAACCGACGAAGGCGTAGCCCAACAGAGCGCCCAGTGGACCGCCGGTAGCAATTGAACTACCAAGACCGAGAAAAAGTCCTGTTCCCTATACAAAAAAGCGTCAATGAGTAAATATGAAACTTGGAATGTGCTGACTAGGGGGAAGGGAATGTATGTCACACACAATCGCACCCGCAATAGCAATCATTTGAACATGTCGTTGTGATAATCCCCGCTTTAGACCCAGCCGTTCATGCTGGGTCACGATTAAGCCATCATCAGGGGTGATCTCCCCAGCATCAAACCGTGGTGGGGCTTGATCTTCAACATCATGCACATCATATTGTGCACTTCCCTTTTTCAAGGCCACTGGGTCTTCGATAGTCCCGGCCATTTTGGGGTTTAACCAAAAGGATTGGAAAGACAAATCAAAATTATAAACTTAGAATTGTTCTTCTGGAGAGGAAAGAAGAAGATCGCAAAAAAAAAAAAAAAAAGGGAGAAGAAAAGGAAATCCACGCTAAAAAAGGACGAAAAAAACCAGCAAATGACACCATCTTAGTGGTTGATGAGAGTTATCGTGTGTTTTTGGCTTATCTAGCTTGGACTTGCCGGAGTGGGATTAATGTACCATGTGGCGTAATTGTTATGCAAGCGAAGATACAATCTATGCCTCTTTAAGCACATGCACGTGGCCTACCTTATCCTACCTTATATAAACCCATGGAAACAATAAAAGAGATCGGTATATACTACTAGTAGCAAGTATATAACCTTAATAGTACGATCTTCGGTTTTCTCCACTGAGGGGTACATGTCACTAACTTTGTATCCTAATTGGCTAATCGCGTGGTAGTTTCTGGCTTTTCAATGACAAGTCTTGTTAAGAGAGCCAAAAGGACACTGAAAGGGATTCCTAGACCGCATAATTCAATGTAGAGATAATTGCCCATGGCTTCATACTGCAGAAACAACTTGAAGCGATTTAACCTGCTAAGGATGTTGCTTCGTATATTTCTTTCACTCTTCGTGCCCTTTCTACTCCCCTAGGTTTGTCACCTGGGGTTTCAGCTCAGGCGCGTAACTGGGCTCAGGTCTTGTCCTGTTAAATGGCCAGAGGGGGAATTCCTATACGCGCATGAAGCATAAGGCCAGTGAAGGTGACCATCGCTATCTGCAGTCGAGAGGTAGGAACACGATCGAAATTCTCGGCGACGACGCTAGAATCCGGCAAGAGTTATGTGTGCATCGACAGGAATCAATACTTAGTGCGTCAAAGCCAAGACTCGCATGTGAGCGAAATTTCTTGGAAAAGCTCTTTTCATGATCATTTGCGAGAAGATGACGTGGATATGGGGAAGGGAGACGGATGTTTGCTCCCAGGCCCATGGCATTCATTTACCAGTTCACGTCGCTAAGCTGCAGCTTGCGTGATCGGAAGGCGGAGCGACCGGCATTTGTCTTTTCCAGCCGTTGGCTAGCGGGAATGCGCTTCTCAAAGGCTATTGTGGCTGCATGAGTTGACTGGAACGAGATACATAATTCTAAACAGCTGGACTTACTCTCGGTAGGCTCAGGCTCATTCGCCGCCTCGTAATTCAGGACAAGATTCTTGATACGCTGCTGCTCTTCACGATCGGCTTGCTGCTGAGTCCGCATGGCGACAGCAAAACTGGAATCAGAAGGCATATCGATGGTGCGAGTCTAGTGGAATGGGTCAGTTCCGTAGTCAACAATGTATCTTCCAGATCTTTCAATCGAACCTGTTGCTTATTGCCCTTCTTCGTCATCAAAGAAAAAGCCATGGTTTTGGGAGGCACAGGAATTGCCGCAATGGGCTCGGGAGATTCGGGAGATTCGAGATATTCATTAGCCGTTGCCTCTCGTGCTGGGCGCTTCATAGGCAGAGGGATATCAAAGATTGCCTTGCGCTCAAATCTTCTAGAATCCATGCTCTCGGCCATCATTTTTTCGAACTCTCGATCAAAGTCGGCCTCCACTTCTGGGTCTCGTTCCTCTGCCTGGCGCGTGACGACAATCTGCTCATCTTCAGACTCGGACTCCTCGTTCATGTCTGGCTCCGGGTTTGGTCCAGATGCCTACGGTCTAGTTAGGAACTAGCATTCTTTATCTGAAAAAAAAAAAATAAAAATAAAAAGACTCACCTCGGCTTCATCGCTGGACTCTCCCTCATCCTCAATATCATGGATTGCATCTTCTTCGAGTCCCATTTCAGAGGAGCTGGTTTCCGCATCTTCCTCATCCGCGTCAATGTGTCTCTCAGAATCAGGGACGTTATAATTCAAAGCAACGGCTTCACTGAAAATTCGCGTCGCCTCTTCAGAGTCAGTCGCTAGCTTCCAGTGGGGCCGAAGAGAAGAGTAGGTGTCCTGAACCAGGAAATCGACATCCATAGGCAGCGGGTCTTTAGTAAAGAGGTAATACTGGAAGAAAGTCAAAAAGAAATCGAGCTTCTTCTTCGCAGATCCCCGATCAAAGCAGTGGCCACACGTATCGAGTAGCGTACAGGCAAGACGAACTCGGAAATAGTCATCTGGTTGATCCAGCATACTAATCCGTCCAGGCGTTGGGGTCCCGCCTTCGTGGCCAAAGGTGACGACGCGGTAGAGCGTATCAAAGATGACGGGGGAGTCAATCATTTTGTAGTTATACAGCTCGCCCAAATACTTGACCTCAGCAATGCGCTTTTGATTAAATTTGAAGTCGTTTTGCTCCAACCCAAGGGTGATTTGCTCCAGAACGTTATCAACAACCCCAATCACAAAGTCCTGATGATATCGGTATAGAGCGCTGACAAGGATTGCCAGAAGATGAATGCTCCCATACTTGACTTTCACTGGTTTGCTGAAGACACGCTCCAAAATATCAACGACCTCTTGCTCTTCCCAGTGAAGTTTGCGGATGGACTTCAAGATCTTGGTGTAGTTGCGCTTGTTCATATCTAGATAAATCAACCGACGAATGTATTGCTCCATTGGGGTGCGCTCCTTTTGCTGGATAGCTGGGCGTGGGGGTGGATCAACATAGTAGATGGCATTTTCAATCACCATGCGTTCGTTTTGGGCCAAATGCTGGACAGTCTTCTTTCGGCTCAGGGTCTCTAGAAACGAGGCCATCCTAGGTGCCGTTTCTGGATTGCGCAGCAGGTATCGACCACAGTTCTCTAAAAGGTTGCCAATGATCTCTATGTTCATTCGCGAGAAGTCATCAAGTGAAACCTTGAAGCAGTGGAAAATAATGTGCTCCGGCACGACACCAAACTTGGTCAATTCAGCAAGATAACGCACGTTACCCATGCGCACTTGACCCAAAAACTCCTTAGACTTTCGCCGCTGTAGACTTCGAAACTCTTCATCAAGATAGATTGTCAAGCCTTGCGGAATGTCTGGCAGATATTGGCCCAAAGTGGCAACCAAACGAGAGTACAAAGGCAAGAGATCAATTCGACCTTTGGGGATATCCGAGACGGCCCGAACAAGCCTGTTCCGGGATGCCTTTGAATTGACAAAGCAGAAGTCTAGGGCGAATTGATCAACCTGGTCTTTGCTTTGCAGTTCCGGAAGCTTGCCCAGCAAAGAATCGACTTGCGCACCCACGGTCTTGCTGGCGATTGCCATTGATTGGTCTTCCAGCTCGGCCGCAGACTTGTCATCGGAAGAAGATTCGGGTTTCTCTGCAGCGGGATCAGTAGAGTCTCCGTCCTTCTTTTTGCCAGTTTCCTCGGCATCAGTCTTCTTTTTCTTGCCGTCCTCGAGCAAAACCGCAGGCACTTTGCCTTTCAGGTCTACCAAGTTTTCGTAAAATCGCCTCTCCTCCTCGTCTTCCCAGATACCAGCACCTTCACCTTGTCCACGAAGATAATCCGTGGTTTTCACAAGGCCAATACCGCCGCTAGATCCAGAATCATTGGCCTCTTTTTCAGCTAGGTCCGGCATGTCAGCCCCCAGAGCCTCGCACAAAACTTGCGTATTGGTGACAAGTTTTTCGAGGGACTTCGATTGCTTCTCGAAGTTAGACTGGCGATCTTCAAAGATCTCGCCGCTCTTGACATATGCCTCGGCATTTCGCCGACTCTGCAAGGCCAGCGCCCTTTGATCGCGAACCACATGCGCCTTAACATCATCCAAATAACGGTTCATGATATTCTTGAATCGTTGCTGGACCTTCTCCGGAACAAGTGGTGGATCAGTTCCAGAGTTGTCCTCTGTGTCCTCCTGCTTCGAAGCAGCGGCCGTAGTTGCAACTCCATCCGCTTCGACATTCTTTCGACCTTCATCCGTCAATGTCGTGCCTAGGATATCCCAGCTGAAACTCTTCACGAAAAGGACGGCAAGCGGTAGATTGGTATGGTCACGGTCATGACCTAAAAGCTCCTTCAAAACTTCCAGCGGGAATGGGTCGGCCTGCTTGTCCTGGTCCTTCACCGTGGTGGGTATCTTGGACTTGAGCGGGGTATCTGATTGCTTGCCTCCGATACCAGCCACTCCATCTTTGCTTTTCGCGCCCAGTTCCTCCGGCCGCTCAACGTCATCCAATGTTTTCAGAACCGAAACAAGCCATAATTCCGTAACTACTCGCAGGAGAACTCGGTGGCGCGATAGACGTTCCTTTTCTTCGCGCTCGCGATGCTCCTGGGGAAGAGCCTTGAGAGTGGCCTTATCGGGGGAACTCAAGCCACGGCCAAGAAGCCACCCAATCTGCCGGGTAAACTCTGCAGGACCGAATCGTTGATGTAAAGCGCACACAATTTCAATCCCAACGGCAATTTCCCCGGGCGATTTGAGCTTGCACACACCTTCATAGCAGGCGGTGATGATCTCCGATAGGTACTTATGGAGCGACAAGGTGCGAATGTCAGATAAAAAGGTAGAGAGGGAGGCGGCGCTGATACCAGTGCGAAGGCGTTTTATAAAGGCAGTATTCTTCTTGAGGGCAGAGTCTAGGGACTTGCTGACTGGGAAGACATCTATGGAGGGATCGTCAGAAACTAGGCGCACCAATGGAATAAACACTTGGGGATGGTACCATTCTCGCCTGCCCAGGCCCTCTCATTCAGATCACGAAGCTCCCCTGTTGTGAAATCGGCGTCAGTAGCGGTCGGAGTATATAGGCCGAAATTCTGACGTACTTTTCTTCTGGCGCTCCATAGCAATATGAGTGTTAGGGTTTCAAGTGTCACGTCCTCTCAGAAAGTCTGAAAGGAAAGAAAGGTGACCGGAACACCACATTGGGGGGGTCGAGTGAAGGGAAGTATCAGACGTGGGGATTCGAAGAGAAGTAAATGCCACTGAAGCTCCTTGTGCGGGAGAAGCGGGCTCCAAGGCGGTGCGGAGGTTGCGATTGGACTTGCGGGATCCACGCAGGTGCGGGCACTTTGCTACTGTTATCCGTACAGTCAGGCTTCGATCACTTCACTTATTCAAATGTTCTACTTTCCAATCACTACAAACATAGCATCTACAGCTATATCACCAGGTATTAACGCTGGGATGAAAGAGTAATCCAAGTATTAAATTTCCCTACCAGTCAAAGAGTGGGAAATTTGCGAGAGGAAAATTGAAGTGATGATCTCTACCTTGCGTACTAACTACATTAGAGGATATAGTATAGATCAAGCTGGATTCCAGCACCCATGTTTAGTCATATCTCAGATTCTTATTAAAGGGACAGAAACCTTTAAAGCTCTGTTTCTTCTCTGAAATAGGTTTCCTGAAAACTCCATAAACTTCATACACACGTTCAACGCATAAAACAACCTTCATTTCTTTCCACGAGTACAATACAATCCGATAAGGTATAAACTCAAAAGCTCAAAAGTTTCGAAGGCAGGTCACTCAGGTGGAGTAAAAAAAAAATATAAGAAAAAGCAGACACATACAGCTTGGCAACATCATTTGTGGTCGATTGTGATGATCACAAGCACATTGTGATGCGACCTTCATGCTGGAACAACAAACACGAAAAGGAGATGACAACCAAAAAAAAGCAACATTAAATCAGGGTATGCCTCACGCCACGCTATGCAACAAGTCACCTAACATCCAAAAGGGAGGTGACCAAGAACATTTTTTTTCCAAATATGTACTAAGAAAGCCAATCCATTCAAGGAAGGGCAGAAAGAGACCGTTCTGCCAAATAGTTTATTTGGGCTTGCGCCAGAAGTATTGCTATACAAGGTCAGTCTAAAAAGGTTCGTGAGGGGGAAAAAGAGATAGAGAAGTGACACATACCTTGTGTTGCTTACGGCAATTGCGAAGACCAGGTTTGCGCAAATTATTCACCACGGTCTCGCGGCGCATGTCATCGTCGTCGTCATCCGGTACATAATAGAATTCGCTTTCAAGGGCCTTGCCAGCGGCATCCTTGCCTTCACGGGCCACTTTGCCAATACATTTTGTGGTTTCAAGGATGAATCGAATATCAGCGCGAGATGGACCAGAGCCACTTGAACTGGATCTCCAGAATGAAGGGGGGAGGTTGTTCAAGATGGTTGAGAAGGGTGTCGAAGAGAGTCGGGAGAAAGCCAATTGGTTCACAGCATGATTACGAACGCGCTCGAAGCCTTCCTCTTCTTGCTGAGACCTTTCCTTGATGGGTGTGGACTCACGGGTCTCTTGGACCTTGGCGGATTGTCTAGGGGAGAGAGTGGGCTGTAGGGGTTGTGCTGGCAGCAAGCTGCGTGGGGGCCTTGCAGAACGAATAGGCGAATCATCTGCGTGGAACGCAGCCAGTCGAGGAAGCAGATTGTCGCCAAATGGTCCGAAGGAGTGCACAATGGGGTCATTCTCTTCATCATTGTCCGAGTCTTCCTCGGGCCTACTCAGGTCGCTTTGGAGGATAGCACTGGCACGTCGGGCACTTTGGGAGGTGAGACCAATAATGGTATTATGACGTTTCAGTGGGGACGGTCCATCCTCATATACCACAACAGCAGCACGAGAACGGGAGGGTGTGAAAATCGGGGACGATGGGGGTAGGGTTCGTTGCACCGCTGGGGACGGGGAGACGGGAGAAGCCAATCGCTGGTTTTGAGGGAAGGGACTATCCTGCAATACTCTTCGAGAATGAGTCTTCTGAGTAGGTGTGCCTTCAAGTTCGTCCCAAGTTTGTTCTGAATCAGTGGATGGGCAGTCTTTTCTGTCAGCTTCATTACGAGGCCATTGCACCAAAACCCGAGCCTCGTGCACGTCAATCATGATGTCCGCATCCTTGATATCGGATGTAAATGTCTTGCCCTTGGCCAAATCATATTTCTTGCCCTGGCAGTGGATCTTGATGCCATTCCAACCGATGCACATAATTTCGACTCTATCCCGATCAAAAGGGTTCGGTGCGGGTTTGTATGTGGCCTTGACGTGGACACGAGAGATCATCCGGCTAGCGGCAAGCTGGTGGTGGCAGGAGGCACTCGACCGACCCATGAGGATGGGTTCTCCATTTTCAGGTAGCATAAGGGTGGGGACGGCGGACAAGGGAGCCCGTTCGGAGGCAGATGAGAAGGTACGACGCGTCGAGATTCCTGGTGGCGAGGACGACATGATATTGGTTGACGAGGTTGGTACCGGAGTGGGATAGGTGACGGCTGGTTCGCGTGCCACACGCTTCTGGGGCCGAGGAAGAGAGGGGGATGAGCTCAAAGGTTCGAAGGCAGGCAACAACGACGCCGGGCGCTTCATGCCAGTGGCAGGACCCAAAGACAACCTCGACGGTGATGAATCCATGATGCTTTTAGTCAGTGACCAAGTCACAGGAGCTCCTTTTTTTCGGTTTAGACGAGAGACGAGTCGAGCTCAAGGACTCGCGTCACACCGCGTATCCTAAAACAGGTTGTGTAGAAAGGTAGGAAATATCTAAGGATAGGAAATCAAAGACACGTAATCGAGCTTTCCTCCAGAGAAAGATTGAGATTGGGAGGGGAAAGGAGGGGGGGAAGGGGGGAAGGACTTGGGAGAAAAAGGTGAAGAAAGGTGTGTGGTGGAATGCACTGGGGACCGGAGAGGGTCTCGCTGCGCGGAAATGCACGCTTACAGCCCGAGACGCGTTCGATAGGCGCCGACGAGGCTTTACAGGCCCCACTATGCCTTCGCGATCGCAAGACACAACTCACGCGTATATTTTCCAATTCCATCTGGTATATTTTAGAAGTCGGTTGACCAGGAATTTAATCTATACAAAAGTATTTGAATTTTTGCTTGTATGATCTAATATACACCTTGAATCTAACAAAACGCGTTCGCGTCTCAAGTCACGTGCCCAAGTGGACCGTGACACGCTGGAGTATGACAAGATGACTTTTGGTATTTATCATTGGAATTTTTAATATGATTTACTATGTACCAAGTAACAAATCAACAATCTGGGCAACGCTGAAAAGCCATCTGACATATGTATAGAGCTTCGATGATCATGTGAATTTCCATACCCTTGAACTGATGCGTCTAAGTATTCGAACATGATTCCTTCTTTTTTGAGCAGTCATAGATGACTTATATGGAGACTTTGGGACCATACCCAAGACAGTTCTAAAAAGACTAAACTGATGTAGACTGAATACAGGTTTGGTTTGGTTTTTCTAGCGCAAGACCTTTTCTTGACGCGCTAACTAAAAAAAAAAAAAAAAAAAATTGGCGTCGCGCATACACGCGTCTGGGTACTTTTCACATTTGTACAGAGGAAAAGTCGCGCCCACCATTAACAGAAAGAAAAAAGAAAAAAAGGCAATACGAAGCGTTTGCCGAAGGTAAGCGGGATATGAATGACTGAATGGTCAATTGAATGTACGGAAGTACTGTAAATAAATTCTATAATTACTATGTTTCATATTACGGTTGCACCGTTGTCAGAAAGATTTCAACTAGTAAAGGACCCGTCAAGACACTGCATGTAAAGCAGTTGGCCACCGCTAAACCAAAAGGACCGATTGGATTGGCATTTGGATATGACATTTCCATTAAAAAGTGGATGTTCACGCTCCACTTGCTAGAATATTTCGAGGATTTGACTCCGTAAGAGGACAGAAACAATGCACATTACAGAGCCCAAAATCTCAAATGCAACAGGTTAATGCCTTTCTCTCTCTCTCTCTCTCTCTCTCTCTCTCTCTCTCTCTCTCTCTCTGTCTGTCTGTCTTTCTTTCCTTTTTCCCATACATCGTTACCTCTCCCTAGTCAGAATTGGAATCCAAAATGCATACATAGGCCCAGGATATGACTGATGGTTGCAAGGGGGGAATGTCATAAACGCCACTGATCCCATCCACGCATTTACCTGGTACATACTACGCATGTGAGAACATAGATAAGGCTGTCCTCCGGCCCCCAAGAAACGAGGAATGTCATTTTGTTGGAGGTTGTTGGTTGTGGTCGATTAAGTAAGGTTTTCCAATCTGCCACTGGGAAATGATGTAATCCTGCAGGTATAACGCCAAGGATGGCTGGATGAATCACATTCCACGAAACATCAAGCCATGAATATCTGTTGCCTTGGAGATATCAAGAATATGATCTACTCTGCTGCCCTGTGAGATGATCATACTAGAAAAGTGGTTGAGAAGGATTTGAGAAAACCTGGCAATTGACTTGTGCTATAGTGTTCCGATCTTGCGGTAATAATAAAGATTGGAGAAAGAATTAGAGTGAATAGAAACATGAAATTAATGGAGAAAAGTTGAAATAGATGAAAAGCCTATATAACAATACTAGGAAGCAGTCAACTGGAAGCATTCAAGGTCGTAATAGGTCTCTCATCACACAATCTCAATGTCAGACGGTCGCTATCAATTTGCAGCCTGCTGCAGTATGGGGTGGAACCATGGGCATAACAGTAAGCATCAGCCTCCTCAAATACAGGGAAGATTTGATACAAAATGGGGGGAGGGAGGAAGAAAGGGCCTAAGAGAATCAAGACATGGGGTTGAGATCAAAAAAAGTTATGGAGGAGCAAGGGTGGATTGTGTGATCAAGATTGGTCGCACTTGAAATATTGAGGTACATCCGACCCAACTTCCCACGAGATTCCCACGAGATGGTGAGAAGAGAAAGTAAGAAGGAGAAGAAGAAGAAATAAAAGTAACAAAGATTGGATTCCCTCCCCAAGATAACACACATCGAGGCACAGGTTTAAAAAAAAATGTAAGATACACAGAAGAAAGCAACCCTCCAAGTTACAAACCATAATATATGGACAGAATCACTGACGATAGAGAGCCAAGGGAAGCCCTTGGACTCATCTCCGCAGCGCGGTTTGATTGAAAGAGAAGTGAAAACACTCATCCAACTCCGTAACAGTTGAACGTTGTTAAGGCATATGGAGGTGTAAGCGTCAAAGAAACGCTTACTCGTACAGAACGTAGTAGGCACTGCCAGTGGAGAAGCCAACCTAAAAAAAAGAAGAAAAATCAAGATTAGAACAAAATCATCTCTTTGACTCAAAAAATGGAAATAACTTACAGTGCAACCGTTGGTGGAGCTGTCGATCAAGCCATCGCTGTTGTAAAAGTTTCCAGCACCGTCGTAGCGGCACTCATCGCTCAGGTCATCACCAACAATCTTGACCTTGAAGTCAAGGTCAGCATCGGTAGTGGGCTCGTTCTTGAACATGGACAGGTAGGTAGTGCCATCAGTGTAGCCAACACCGAAGTTCATGGGAGCCCAGTTGCCCATGGTCTCGGAGCTGGAGCCCCACTGGCAACCGTCCGAGGTGGAAACACCCTTGTTGTTCACGTAGTACTGAGCGGAGGTAGACTTGCCCTCCCACTGGAAGTAGGTTTCGCTGTTGGGGCAGGTCAGATCCTGGGTAGTGCCAGAGCTGGCAGCCAGAGGAATGGTCTCAGACTCGGTACCGGGGTAATCGGTACGGCAAATAGCAACATCCTCACCCAACTCGTTGCGAACCTGAACATTACCAGTACCCTGGATGCAAAGGGTGTTTCCAAGCTCAGTGTTGGTGAGGTACAACTTGCCACCCTCACACTTAAGGCCACCAATGGACTGACCAGTGGAGCCCTGGGTCGAGGGCCACTGGTTCTTCTGGTAACCGGCAGGGCAGGCGTACGAGCACATGCCTCCGTCGGTACAGCTCTCGCCGCTAATAGCAGTGACGATGTCGCTGATAATCTCATCAACAAGGCTGACGTACTGGATACCAGACCAACCGCCGAAGCCCAGGTAGTCAAGAGCGACGGCACCGTAGGCGGAGGGGAACTCGGAACAGCTAATCTCTCCATCAGGGAACTCGGCAGTGAGTCCAGTGGCAGTGGAGACGGCGGCGGAGGAGGTGCTGGAAGCAACAACAGAGCTGGTAGAGCTGGGGGTCACGGTGCTGCTGGTGCTAGTGCTGGTGCTGGAGCTCGAAGATGAGCTGGAGATGACCGCGGAGGTCTGAACAAGCACCTCGGGAGTGTAGGTCGAGGTGGGAGCCAGAGTTGAGGTCGAAGTGGGAGTGGGAGTAGAGGTGCTGACGGGGGTGCTGGTGGAGCAGGCCGCCGCAACGGCAGTTCCAAGCCATTCCAGCTCGTGGTCTGCGAGACCTGCGCAAGCCTCCTCAAGGGTGATCTCCTCGACTTTGCCAGAGTTATCGGCATCCATGACGACGAATTCGTAAGCGGTAGGTCCAGCGACGACGGCAGTCTCAACCTCAGTCTCGACAGCACGCTTGTGGAAGTGGGCGTGGCCGTGGCCGTGAGCGGCCACCAGGGAACCCGCCGAAGCCAGGGTCAGCGCAACGGAGTTGAACTTCATTGCGATTCGAAAAAAAGGGTTTCAGGTTTGGGAGTCTGTATCAATAAGCATTCTGTTAGTCGTTGTGATCTCTTCCATGGCCTTTTCAAGTTGTTTATTTGGGTTGCGCCAACGCGCCCGCGAGAATAGCAGTATTCATGGCATGTCCCACCAAGTCCCCTTGGAGTTTCCGTCGCATCCAAACATTGCATGTGTGTACCGCAATTAAATTTATCCCAAGTTCCATTGGCAGTGCCTCTTGTCTCTTCTGCTATTCTGCTATGTGCGATGCGACTTTTCCTCCCTGACTTTTGTTTGTGGTATAGCGGTACCCAGATGGAAGAATCTCACGTACAGATGTATATCACGGCAATTAGCACGTTGGCGTAAAGGGGTTATATGTAAGAGTGAGGTCGTTTGGGAGCAGAATAAAAGAGCGACGGAGATTCCTGGTAACAAATGAACGTGTTAGAGAGAACGAATCCCTCTGGTCGGATAGGAATACACAGGGTGATGCTGGAGAGAGAAGAGAAGGGGGGAAACGAGGATAGTAAAACCGCAGGGCCCAGGGGGACAGTCTTTACCAATACGCTACGGTTACCACTGCCCCCCCGGGCTCCACTCCATGCACGGTAAAAAAGGGGCATTTCTTTCGGTGCTTTCTGTACTTTTTTATTTTATAATTTTATAATTTTCCTTGGTTTGCTTGGGTTCCTTTGTTTTCCAGTGGTTTTTTGTCTTGAGTTTTATTATGGAATTTTTGTTTGAATTTTTTTTTTTTTTTCACCATTTATTTCCCCCTAAGTTGACATATCCAAGTATCGAGTCTGACCAGCCCAAAAAAAAAATCTGAAAGAAAAACCGAAATGACTACATTTCCGTACAAAAGTAGGTACCCATTATCCTACTTAGTGGGGTTATATTGGGAGAATCTCTTTTGGTTTGTTTACCTCTTTTTTCTGCATCCGAGATTGCCCATCAGGGGTTGACCAATCACAATGTCGACCTATAATGCAGGGGAAATGATGCTCAGGTACACCAATCAGCTTCCACTGCGGCTTGCCCAAATACCTGGCGTATCCATGGGTACCAAACAGCATTTTTAATCAACTTTCTGGAAATTGGAAATTAAATAATGACCTCGGCGGCTATTGAACTTTCATATCATCCTCTTCTCTTTCCCATACTCGCATGGTATAACCCTTTAAAAACTGCCTCTTTTGATTCTCAGTGCCAAGACACCGTTACATACTCCGCAAGCTTTATCTTACACTGATGATCGCACGCTAGGAGTATTCTCCCCTGGCAGCTAACCTTCAGGTCTCACAGCAGGGGGCTGCAAACAACCCCTAAACCCAGCACCTGTCGCCTGACCTTAATTTCACTCTGACTTTCTGTACTAAACTCCGTACCAATCCCTGCAAAGATCTCATATGTCCACGCAAGATGACGACACCCTAAGCAATACAGTTAAAATGTCCAGCCTTGTCTTGAAGTACCTACAGCACATCCATACATGGTTCCATTCAATCAGACCGCCCATTCAAAATAAGTCCTACAAGAGGCACCAATCTTTGTCGATCCCCATTAATCTTAATTGACCGCGTCATGGTCTCCGTGACGGGACAAACGCGAAATACACTAGAATGGTAAAATACCCCCGTTACCCACCACACGTTGAACTATACACTCCTGCGTTTCAACTTATCATGCTCGTACCTTGTCATCAAGAACCGAGTCGGCTTTACTTTTTTTCTTCTTTTTTTTTTTCACAAAATCAAACATTTGTCCCCTTTATATCAGATCTCTACCCAGCGTACGCTTTTGCACCCTGTAGTCCGGCAATTGTTTCCAGGTGTCAATATCTCAAGGGGTGTTTTTTCCCTCTTATACTTGGTAAATCATAACTGATCCATACGCTACTCCGTACTCCGTACATCGACCCGAGACCTAATCCGTAGTAACTTCTGATTCGGGTATGGATTGGACTCCCCGGGGGTTTGATCTGGGGCCGTGTGGGCTACGTGCTTGCGTGGCGCACCCTACTAGCGTTATCTGGTTCCGCCAAGTTGGACTCCATGTGGAACAGGGACCTCGGACTTGCGGGCCCAAGAAAGCTGCCCGCCATGACTCTTGATCCCGATATGTCCTCCCTACTATTTAATAGAGCTATTTGGAGGTTTTTTTTAGCAGTTTTAAGAGGAAAAAATCACAAATTGCTAATTTCACTCGATGAATGCTTACCTAGTTAGGTTACTTGCCTGTTCTTCCCCAATTTTTACGGATACTGTATAGGGTCCACGGGAATGGACGCCGTAGCCAAGAGCACTTATTAATAGTACTAACCGCCTATTTTTGCCCCCTTGGCATTATGCCACCTGCATGTCGCTTCCAAGGTTGTAATGTCGTTAAGAGAGCTTTTCGGGGTGTAAAAGAACTCAAAATAATGGCATGAGGTTGCTACCACTTGGGCACGTGGTTCTTGAAAGCAAAACCTCCTACTCTGTACCCGTGGACGTCGTACGCAACAAATACCTGTTCTAGATGACACAATATGGTAAAATTCGGATCATTCACATACTTACTCCCGATGTCTATACTCTATTCTTCAATGTGTTCACATTCAATGTTGGCTGTATGGATCCACCCCCTTGTGTTTCTTCGGGGTGTTCTTCGATTCAAATGTTGATGACAGGTGGGGTTTATACTCATGGTTGCTGGTATCCATGGATTAATTCAATGCTCAAATTTCCAGTGCGGGGTTTTAACCCAAGGAGACATCTGGATCGTAGTACCTCATTCCACGACTACATACATGTATATTATTAATTGATAAAAATGTACATAACATTAATGATGGAAACATATGTACATGTGTACGTATTCGAACTCCGGACATTGAAGTGGTGTGTTCATCGGCTACATATATCCAAGGGTACCCACTATTGATAGATGAATGTACACCTGCATACATTCAATGTTCATGGATACATTCCCAGCCACTCGATACATACATTCTGCATGGATGCGATATCAGGAACTCTCAGGTGAAATAAGTGCTGAATATACTCATGAATGTATATCTAAAAATATGTGACCAAATTTATCTAAATTCGAATGCTCTATAGTTAATTGGGATATCTCCACGTGATTACTTGCCTCAGGCTGCGACCGGGGTTTGGACTGCCAAGCCAAAACTGCCACCGCCTTCCCGAGGAAAAAAAAAAAATCTTGATAACATCGGCGAAAAAAACGGATTAGAGTTGAATCATTAACCTGCCAAGATGCCGTCCTCCACTACCCTTACAACGAAGGTGACTTCAGGATCACCCTATCAGCTAGATAAGCCTCAGGTTTGTTCAATTTTCAAAATCAAAACCGCGCGCATGCTAACTCCAGCCAGGTCACCAAAGCTTCCTCCGCACTGCTGCGCTATATCAAGTCCAACCAGGAAGAGAAAGAAAAGTCCGCAACCAAGAAGACTCTGATTGGTGATAACGACTCAGATGATGAGGAGACACCCATGAACAACGAAGCCGTTTGGCTTATCCTTACCACCAAGAAGCATGTGGTCGACAAGAACCGCCTGAAGCCTGGAAAGATCAGCCTCCCGCACTCCCTCAACTCGTCGCCTTCCCTCAGCATCTGCCTGATCACTGCCGACCCGCAGCGTGGAGTCAAGGACATCGTTGCTGACCCCTCCTTCCCCAAAGAACTTTCTTCCCGTATCGACAAGGTCATTGGCTTCAGCAAGCTGAAGGCCCGCTACCAGAGTTTCGAGAGCCGGCGCCAGCTGCTTGGAGAACACGATGTTTTCCTCGCCGATGATCGTATTATCAACCGCCTCGTTACCACCCTCGGAAAGGTCTTCTACAAGTCGAGCAAGCGACCAATTCCCATTCGTATTGCAGAGATCGAGAAGTTGGACGGAAAGCGTGTCAAGAAGGACCCCAAGCAGAAGCCCGCCAAGGAGGACAGAAGCGCCGCTTTTGCCGCTCCCCTGATTGTCGCGAAGGAGATTGAGCGCACCTTGAGCTGCGCTTCCGTGCAGCTTGCACCCTCCACTACTGCCGCAATCCGCATTGGTACTTCCAAGTTCACTGCCGACCAATTGTCCGAGAATGTTGCTGCCGTTGTTCAGGGTATGACCGAGAAGTTTGTCGCAAAGGGCTGGAAGAACTTGAAGGCAATCCACGTCAAGGGCGCCAACACCATGGCCATGCCCATCTGGCTTGCCAGTGAGCTGTGGGTGGAGGACGCTGATGTCGTTGAAGAGATCGAGGCCCCCTCAATCAAGAGCAAGAAGCGCAAGTCTGTCGGCGAGGAGAAGGCCATTGAAGGCAAGAAGACCAAGAAGTCCAAGTCCGTGGAAGACGAGGAGGAAGCTTCGTCAGGAGCGGCACGGAAAGAGAAGCTCCAGCAGCTCAAGGCCAAGGCCCTTGAGGATGGAGAGACCGTAGCCGCACCCCAGGCGGACAAGAAGAAGAAGAGAAAGTCGACTTCATGATTGGGAGTTTTTTGTTCTACCTAGATAATGTTCTGCATGTACAAGGTATTCTCGGCGTATAAAATATCATGTTCTTTTTATGTTTCTTTCAAAAACAAAAGCTTTAGGAATTCTATGGAAATTGAGATATGTACTAGTATGATTGGAGCCCCAGATATCCATGTAGTATGTACTAGTAGGTGCATTCAACTGTTTTCAAGTGCTTTGAATCAATATGCCCTCCTTATATAGAAGTCTCAATATTTCTTTACGGAAAGAATTTAGTACATCACGTCATTGCCTCGTGCTTCGATCAGGCTATATGAAGCCTGCATTAACCGAGTCCGACCTCGGGAGGGCAGGTCTTGGCATCCCGGTGATAGCCACACTTCTTGCATCGCCGCAGATCGCCGAGATCTCAAACTTGACCTTCCTGGACCCTCACGGGAGAGAAACGAATATCGTATTCACCAAATTGCCGTCATGATTCCAATCGCCAGATACTCTGCTCTGCGGGCCGTTCGCTCGCAGATTTCCCCCGCCCGCGCGCTCAACCAGTCAGCGTTAGCTCGCCTCCTCTCGACCCTCGCCGTCCTCGAACAGCGCGATGGCAAGCTACAGAGCTCCTCTCTATCCGCTATTGCTGCGGCAAAAAAGCTGGGTGGACCAGTGACAGCTTTCTTGGCCGGCACTGGTGTCAAGAGCACTTCCGCCGCTGAGGCCGCTAAGATCAAGGGCCTGGACAAGGTTGTTGCTGTGGAGAACGATGCTTATGAAAAGGTGAGCTTGCTGTTTCTGATATACGTCACAAGGATGTCCTTCTAAGCATATCAATCTTTTTCTTGCAGGGCCTTCCTGAGAACTACGCTCCTCTCCTCGTCGAAAACATCAAGAAGGGCGAATACACCCACATCGTTGCTGGACACTCAGCCTTTGGCAAGAACGTCCTGCCCCGCGTGGCCGCTCTTTTGGATGTCCAACAGGTCTCAGATATCACTGGAATCGAGAGTGAAGACAGTGCGTTTAACCACAATAATGTATATTGACATGTGATCAGCGTGCTAACCGAAATTGTAGCCTTTGTTCGTCCCATCTATGCTGGCAACGCAATCCTGACCGTGCAGTCCAGCGACAACATCAAGGTGATCACCGTGCGAGGCACCGCTTTCCAGGGCGTTGAGACCGAGGGCGGCTCCGCCGAGATTGTGGATGGACTAGACCCGAACACCCCCGGACTGACTGAGTGGGTATCCGAGGAACTCACCAAGTCTGAGCGCCCCGATCTTTCCACCGCCACCCGCGTTGTTTCTGGTGGCCGTGGCCTCAAGTCGAAGGAGGAGTTTGATCGCATTATGGTTCCGTTGGCCGACTCTTTGGGTGCTGCTATCGGTGCTTCCCGTGCCGCAGTGGACAGCGGCTTCGCCGACAACAGTCTGCAGGTTGGTCAGACTGGTAAGAACGTTGCTCCCGAGCTTTACCTCTGCGCCGGTATCTCCGGTGCCATTCAACACTTGGCCGGTATGAAGGACAGCAAGGTCATTGCGGCCATCAACAAGGACCCCGAGGCCCCCATCTTCCAGGTTGCTGATGTTGGTCTGGTGGGTGATCTATTTGAGAAGGTGCCCGAATTGACCGAAAAGTTGAAGAGCGCTTAGAGTGAAAAAGGTGGGGAAATTTTCTTTTTGATTTATCTTATGCCATGACCATTGAGCAGGTTGCGAGCTTTTTGTTTTGTGTTCTATGAACCGTACAGTATACCAATGATTAGAGGACTTGAGTCGCATTTCGACCTAGTCACTGCAATATAACATCTCTCTAACTTTAAAACGTATTATTTGTATGAGGAGAAAGAATATGTAAAGTCAATATAGTCTTGTACAATTTTCTATATAAAAAAATTCATCTGGACTTGCCAGGTACGGACTTCGTACATTGAAGTGCAATCAATTTAATACCGCCTAAAAGGGTTTAGCGTGGTGACCGCGCGCGTGTCGGCGCGTCTTCCTATCAGAGAGGGAATCGTCGCCAATTAAGTACAGTCTCGAATCCACGGTTGAAATGACTACGAGACGCTTGGATGCTTCCCTCATCACCTGATTTTCTTTCTTCATTTGATCCTGCTCTTCAGCTCCACTCTGAAGACCCCAACACCACGCTCAACCCACCATCGGAGCTGTTCGAGTCGTTCTCCGACGATATTGAGGCAATCCACCAGCACCGCGTGGAACAGACCCGCAATAAAGTCGTGATCCAACACCGCTCCTGGAACCTGTCAGAGGTGTTTCGCAGTGACGACGATATAAGACCAGGTTTGAACCTCTAGACCTGCTCCATTTGAGTGTTGATCCTAATGTAACTTGTGTCTAGATACTCCGACCAAAGCTACCCCCCGACCAAGTAATTCTACGCAGAGTCGTAATCTGCGCCTGTCATTTCTTCCGTCTTCTCCTCCAACTACAAAAATGCCGTTCATATCATCTCCCAGCGCTGCAGCGGCCGACGATGCGCAAAAAAGAAAAGCAGCGGAAATTGAAAGTCCACAGCCTGGCGAGCCTAAGCGGCAAAGAATCCTTGGAGGATTTGTTGACGACGAGGATGATGATGATGAAAATGAGGATCTTGCCGCCTTCAGAGACGAAGAACTGAAAACCCAGTTTGAGTTGCAAGAAAATACAGAATCAGAGCAGTTCTCAATGCCTGCGCTTTCAGAGCAACCACCGATTTCTACTCATATACAACAACCAACGACTTTCCCTCTCACATCTATAAACCCCGAGCTAGAAATCGCATCTCGGCCTGCACCAAAAAAATTCCAGATCAAAACATGCAACGGCAAGACACACAGCATTTCTCTGAAGAAGAGCCATGTTTCTGTTTCATATGAGCAAATGATCGCTAGCCGGTCTGAAACAGAGCCCGGTAAAGCGAAGAAAAGCTACTATGGGATTGATATTCACCAGTTGCTAGATGACGCGGCAAAAGATAAAAATTCTCCAAAGCCCAAACCATCGCCTCAAGTCAACCCTTCCATTGAAAAGACCGAGGGAGATGCGAAACAGAAGAAGCTAGACTCAATGATGTGGACTGAGAAGTACCGCGCTCGAAAATTCACAGATCTCATTGGAGATGAACGTACCCATCGTTCGGTGCTTCATTGGCTGAAAGCTTGGGAACCGATCGTGTTCCCTGGCTTAGCTCGTTCCCGAACGAAAAAGGCAGACCCCGAGGATGGTGAAGAAGGGCGCATGCATCGGAAAGTTCTCCTGCTTAGTGGGCCCCCTGGACTGGGGAAGACAACCCTAGCGCATGTGTGTGCAAAGCAGGCTGGCTATGAAGTACTCGAAATCAACGCAAGTGATGAGCGTAGTAGAGATGTGGTCAAGGGACGAATTCGAGACGCATTGGGCACAGAGAATGTGAAGGGCTCAAATGTTGAGATTGGCCAGAACAAGGTACGAAGAGCCGCGAAACCTGTCTGCGTTATAGTGGATGAGGTGGATGGTGTCGTTGGTGGAGCTGGTAGTGGAGGCGAGGGTGGATTCATGAAAGCCCTCATCGATCTGGTTGTACTCGACCAGCGCAACTCGAAAAAATCTGCCGAAAATGGCGGACAAAATGGCAAAAAGCGCAAAGGCGACACTTTCCGCTTCCTTCGACCATTGATTCTGGTTTGCAACGATTTATATCACCCAAGTCTACGGCCATTGAGGGCCTCATCCATCGCTGAGATGATTCATGTTCGCCAAGCGCCATTGGAGAACGTTGTCCAGAGAATCAAGACCATTTTCGTTCGAGAAGGCATCCCCTGCGACGGTGATGCAGCTCGGAGGCTCTGCGAGGCAGCTTGGGGGTTATCGGCCAGGAGACAGCGCAACTCTAAGAATTCAGGATCTGCCGAAGGTGACATTCGAAGTGTTCTTGTCGTTGCCGAGGGAGTGGCGCACAAGCTTCGAAACGAACGCCAGGATTCGCTGAGATTGACTAGAAACTGGCTGGAACAACGAGTCCTAAGCGCGTCAACTGAAGGTGGTTCATTCACCAAAGAAATGAGCCGCGGAGGTGTTCGTGAAATTGTGAACCGAGTCTTTACTGAAGCCGCAGGGTTTACAGATGCGCCTGTTGGCAAGGACTCCTTCCAAGACCGATTCAGTGGACCCAATAGCCGGGTCCCTGTTGGCGTTGCCGATTTGCGAAAACGACATGGCATCAATCGCTTAAGAGAGATGATCGATTCTAGCGGCGAGCATGACCGATGTGTCAACGACTGCTTTGCCTCGTATCCCATTCAAGAGTATCAAGACGATACCTTCCTGTCCAAACCAAACGCCGCCTACGATTGGCTTCACTTCCATGACATGATATCTTCCAAAGTACATTCCTCTCAAGAATGGGAGTTATATCCGTACTTGAGTCAATCGGTTCTTGGATTTCACCACCTTTTCGCAACCGCCGGTGGTAAGACGGAGGCTGCTGGCCATGACGAGGATGACGATGACGCCGAAGAAGAGCACCCCTTTTCCGGTCCCAAGGCAGACTTTGCTGCGTTCGAGACACAGAAGCAGAATCGGGCTATTTTGACTGGGTTTCACACTTCCTTCTCGGCACCACTTGTTCGTCTATTCCGGTCACCTGATAACGTGATCGTTGAACTAGTTCCATACCTAGTCCGTATGCTATCCCCAGACGTCAAACCAGTCATTGTCCGAGGAACCGGCGAGTCAAGGAGTACAGCTAGCGTGCGTAAAGAATCAGAGCGTGTCCTTGTTCAGTCTGCCGTGCGAGTGATGGTTGGTCTAGGTGTTACATTTGAGCAAGTCCGAGTGGAAAACGAAGGTGGAAACCATGGTGGATGGGCCTACCGGATGGAGCCGTGAGTGAGACTCCAATCTTCAATGCATGTGGGAAATCTAACTAACTGACTCTCCACAACAGACCAATTGATTCGCTCATAACATTTTCAAAAATTCAAGGTACCTCCTTGGCAAATTCCAGTGGCAATGCACCCGTCCGCTATGCAGTCCGCCAAGCATTGGATCAGGAATATCGGAAAGAGACCCTGAGAAAGCAATCCAGTGCGTTAAGCGCATCAGCGAAGGCCGCCAGGGCAGCACTTGGTAAATCTGCCACAGAAGAAGGCGAGGCTGCCCGGAGAATCAGAGAAGGACTGGTCAAGCGTGACTTCTTTGGGCGGGTAATCCAGGAAACTCCCGGGTCCAAGGACTTGGAAGATGGAAGCCATAACGATGAAAGCTCGAAAGCTGGCAGGAAAGTCTGGGTTACCTTCCATGAAGGATTCTCAAATGCAGTGCGAAAGCCAATATCAATGGGGGAGTTGTTGAGTGGGCTGTGAGATGATTTACGTATATATGTCAATGTTTCTTGGGGTGTCGTGTAGTGGCGTTTTTTTTTTTTCATTTACTGGGCATTCGGCTTGTTTCTGTTTCTGTTCATATTTCATCCAAATCAACACATGTATAGTCTATCATTCATATATAGAATTCATGAGAAACTAAAGTTTTGTTTTCTTTTAATACCAATTAGAGAATAACTTCAATCAAATTCAGATTAAATCAATTGATGAGATTAAAACATGAGCAAACATTTAAACCAATAAAACAGTAATCTATAAAATCCCAACGCCCAGTACAAGTATTTTTATAACCAGCAAATGTAAACACATTTTAATACCATTAGTTCCATCCCAAAATAAGCAACCAAATAACAAAGATCGCCAGCCGGCGTAGATAATCGTGATTAATATTCAAGTCGTGTCGTCGTCAAAGCGGCAAGGCGGCAAGGCTCACGTAGTAGAGGCCGTAGGAAACAATAAAGAATGAAAAACGAGAGAGAGAGAGAGAGAGAAAGCATCGAGACAGATCAAAGTCGAATGTGCACGACAGTCAGGCAAGTAAACAGAAAGCCCAGGTCGTGGAAGAGTAGTTTAGCGCATGCTGAAGTAGCTGGCAACGGCCTCATTGTGCACAGCCTTGAGAGCAGCCTCCTTGTCAGAGACCTTGGTTGGCTTGGAGCTCAGAGAGAACCACTTCTTCTTGTTGGCGTCCGCTGTACCCTTGAGAGTAGTTGCGGTAGAAACAGTGGAGTGTATGGAGGCATCGTCGGCGATTGTCTTGGTCGAGCTCTTGGTAGAGGAAGCGCTGGATCGGTTCTTGATCTTCTCCTTGATATGATTCTTAAGCGCAGTAGGCCATTGTTCGGGCTCATCTGGGAAACCTGGGGTTTGCCCAGAAGGGGTGTGGGCGATGGCAGGGAAGAGAAGGTTCATGATGAAGGTTGGAGGTATGATTGAGTTGAATAGATTGGTTTGTTTTGAAGATGGAATGCTTGAGCCAAGGCAATCAAGAATGATCTTTGTTGTGTTTGATAGATTGAGAATGATATTTTCACCAGTGGGGGGGATGTCAGTTGGCCTTATATAGATTGTCAGTCACCTACTATACCCCGTCGTCAACTCCGAGGGAAAAAAAAAATTAAGAATTACTAGTAAAAATAAAATAAAAAAAAGGAAAAATAATCAAAACTAGAAAAAAAAAGTATTAAAAAAACGCCCTCAAACCCAAAGATCCACCGTCAAAGCCCATCATAATGAGTCGAAAGCTGTGAAGCGTTCGGAAAAAAAGACGTCAGAGTCAAGAGTGGAGCACGTATAGCGTCGGACTTGCGACGTCTAACGTCGGAGTAGATCTCGGAGTTCCCTAAAACCCAGATTGTTAGGCTGGTTTGGCCAGTTTGGCTTGTTTGCTGTGTTTGAATCGTTTCGAATTTGTAATCGAAATCTTAATTGCAAACCATTTGAGCACATGTCAGTAGAATGTTATTCAAGTACATGATCCATTTACTCCATAATTCATGTTTACAGTAATATTGAATCCCGCTTATCCCAATTGTTTTCCTTTTCCAAGGTTGGACTATGAACAGGAGTTATGATTCAAGAAAGGAAGCAAACCAGAAGCAAACCAGAAGCAAACTTGGACTAAATCGAAAGGGCGTCCAGTGAGCTGCTAGACCCCATAATTTCCAAAATCCTCGTGTCAGTATAGCCTAATTGAATGAGCCCAATGCCGCGGGCTCCTAATTCGGTAGTCAAGGTTGGGCGTTACTTCCTACCGGTTCAGGACCCCGTTTCAGTAATCAACACGAAAGGGCGCATGATGCGTCAGCCTTTCAGCCTGCCTAAGCTTGACTCACGCCTGAGGCTGTTCAACCTTTTACTTGGCCCTTATAAAAACTATAAAAACGACGCTTACGAAAGATCTCGGATGCCTAAGCTTCTTATGTATGATTTCATCATTTCTCTCTCAGGCATTGTCGATGTAGTCAGTACTCACATCCTGTCGTCATTCTGGAGAAACCTAGATTCGTGTATACTGGGAAGCCTAGAATTCAGCAGTCCAAATCCAAAAGTGGAAATCGCGCATTGGAATCTACATATGCAACCTACTTTCAAATGTTCAGAGCGCAGGTCATTCTCTCTTCTCTCCTGCTCTGAAACCCTGAAGTTTGTACATGGAGATCAAAGGGACCCCACTTCCCGCCGCTAAGATATATCCAGGAAGAAATTTTTTTTCTTCCCACCAGAGCCTCCACATATGGAGCTTTCTTAGAATAGAGAGACGGAGAAATATGGGTCTCTACTACCGACCTAGACTTTGATCACGGCTACCAGCGGACAAGGCCTTATGGTTATAGAAACATTACCTGCACATGCACATGTGGTATACCCAAATAACAAATTTATCTGTGATGTTGATCGAGAGACGATTACTAAGAGTAGAATGACAGCCTAGATTTGAAAGTTTCGTGGCTTATGACTCAGGGTGAATCCAATGTCCAATAAATGATCTAGTGCGGGGAATTCGTTGGCGGGAGGATGCCGTTTGGTTTGGGCAACTTTTTCCTTTTAGTCTTGGCGATTTGTATACCTAGTAAAAAAAAAAAAAAGTAAAAAATAGAATAAAAACTCAAGAGTAAGAAAATGATCGATCGGCATTAGAATCTAGAATCCCAGCTAAGAAAATGGCGTGTGAGAGAAAACGTGGTGTCGGTTGGAGCCTAGTCCGAAGGCTTGAGGTTTTAGTCCGAGTTTTATTCCGACGTTCGATTTTTTTCTTTCATATTTTACTCCGATATCAGACTATAGTAACTCCGTGGAACAATACCACCTGATTGAGGCAAATTTTGCTCCGACGCTTAGTTCCGTATACTATTCTAGGAAAAATCTGCATTCTTAAAGATATGTATAGTATTGCGAAGAACGATTTCAATCGAGATGCTGTTTAGGGGCTCTACGGAGACTTTGCCTTCTCTGATTGGTCACATCCATGTGAGATCAATTTACTCCGGATCCAAACTGGTCCGAGCATCATTTCCCCCAATTGTCATCAGATCCAGCCGATGATTGATTCATGCCAAGATCTAACATGTTAAACCCGCGCCCTGTGAGGCTTGGAAACCCCCCACTCATTATGGTGGAGATGACACTAAGGGTCATCCGTACATACTAGATTTCAGATTTAGGCACGACCCCTCTAGGACTAGGGGTTTTCCCGATGGATTTGAAATCTAAAATATTGTTCGTGTATGTATACTAGTACATATGCCATATGAAAAGTGTCTTGGGCTATTGATTTTCCCGATGGATTTGAAATCTAAAATATTGTTCGTGTATGTATACTAGTACATATGCCATATGAAAAGTGTCTTGGGCTATTGATTTTCCCGGTGGATTTGAAATCCAATTGATATATTGTTTATGAATACATATGCCATTTTCCAAAAAATTGCCTTCAAATGCTTTATCACTGTCTGTCTCTCCGTCGCTCTTTTCCAAGGTTCCGCTCATACATATATCTACATGTATGTATCTAGTCCTTATGTATGGACTTTCTTGAATTGATGTTGAACATCTGGATGAGAAACGCAACCTGTAGGCAAGCCAACCCAAGAATTGAATAGCCCAAGTTGGAATTCATCAGATCTTGTGCCAATTGACCACAAGGTCGATAACCACCAGTTGACATAGAGCTGTACTGCCGAACTAAAGAACGGTCGTTCCACATTCGAATTGATGGATAGTTATCTGCTGCCCATGTGTGAAAAATATACTGCACATGTGGGTAGTGTACTTAGCACTGGAGGTAGACCATCCAACCCTAGAAGTACATAAGAACCAAGGAAGCAAATGATAGAATAATGAAATAGCTAGGCACAATCTTGAAATGTTTCTAAGATAATTGATTGCTAGTTAATCAATTTGCAGATTGTGCTGGTTAGCCCCCGAGGTCTCGAGGTCGGAACCACAAGGTTGGAATTTGATGAACCTGCACATCTGAGATTCCTTATAGGTAAACCCAGAGAATATATATGAGTGGGAACTTGGGACTTGTGGGGTCGTATACCTACAGCCCTGGAGTATGTATGGGGTAAAAAATTGACCAATTTGATTTGCTATTTGTAAGCATTTCCGAGTGCCGAGTTAACTAACTAACTAACTAGTTCAATGTTGCCATGAATAATCATGTCATGAACAAGCCTGGGGGAGAGAACCCCCACGTCTAGAGAATCTGGTAGGGGACGTTGCAGATAATCGATACTTGAATTTTGGGCTTTAAAAATGTCTTTAAATCTACCTTGTTGATAGTGACTCACCAGATATTCTCTTTCAAGGCTGTCACTTGTCTCCAAATCTAAGCCTTTGATTCCCACAACATTGAACAATGTCACTTAAATCCATCACTTTCTATGGTCATGCGAGCGGCGCCAATCCTTGGAAGGTCGTCATGGTTCTCGAGGAGCTTGCAATCCCTTACACCCAGAAGATCATGGCTATGGTCGATTTGAAGGAGCCCTTTGAGTCAATCAACCCCAACGGCCGTGTCCCGGCCATCCAAGACCCCCAATACCGTCTCATATATTCACCAAACCAGAATAATAATAAGTAGAAAACAAAGGTAGTAAAGTAAGGATGTGAAAGCTGGATGTTTTGGTAGAAAGGAAACGCTAGTCCTGAAACAGATTAGGCGGTGAAAGCCCGTCTTGGCGAAACCGCGAGTTTTCCGTGTCGCGACATCCACCTCTCATCCCCATTGATCCAGCACCCGGTCCAATCATCCCCTTTCGCTGATTTCTCATCAGATTGGGCCATCTGTTACCACGTACAAATCTGTCAGCCTATGTTCTGTTACAACAATACGCAATTCGTTCAATTTGCGCGTTCGACATAAAAAAGAGCCGATCCTCTTGTCGCCCGCGACAGCTACTTTGCCTGAATCATCATGGATGACATGTCGGTCAACCCTGCCACCGCGTTGGACAATGCCCAGTCTGCGACTGGCTCAGATGCTGCCGCAGAAGCATCTCACGCCGCCAGTGGCTCCGGTAATTCGCCTCCCCCCTAAGCCCTGTCTAAAATAAGATCATTGTAGCTCACTAGATAACAGAGGCGCAATCGCGCCAGGAGTCACCCGTGAAGAAGGCTGAGAACCCCACTGGATCTGATAACCCCCTCGATGCTCCGGCCTCTCCTAAACCCCAAAACGGCAACACCGAGCCAGAGGATGAGGAGATGGGTGGCACCGAGACGGACGCAAAGCGCGATACTGAGGGGTTGGAGGATGCCGCGGGAGAGTCACAGCCCCCCGCTGATGCCACTGAGGGTCTTGAAGATGCCGTGGGTGAAGATCAGCCGGCACCGACCAAGTCATCTTTGGAAGCCTCTGCCCGTGACCACCTGCTGGCCCAAACACACGCCATCATCCTTCCCAGCTATGCTAGCTGGTTTGACATGAGCACCGTCAACAGAATTGAAAAGAAAGCTGTTGAAGAGTTCTTCAACGGCCGGAACCGCAGCAAGACTCCCGCCACATACAAGGATTACCGTGATTTCATGATCAACACCTACCGGTTGAACCCCATTGAATATTTAACAGTGACTGCTTGCCGTCGCAACCTTGCCGGTGATGTTTGCGCGATTATGCGCATTCATTCGTTCCTAGAGCAATGGGGTTTGATTAATTACCAAGTAAGAAATCCAAATGCGTGACTTACTTTCTCTCTTCTGGCCCACTAACAAAGGTCTTTCAAGGTCGATCCTCAATCCCGACCATCCAGCATTGGCCCCCCATTCACTGGCCATTTCCGTATTGTTGCCGACACCCCTCGTGGCTTGCAACCTTTCCAGCCCGGTCCACAACCCGTTGTTTCTTCTGGCAAAGCCCTCCCAGCAACTGAACGCGCTGCCTCCGCTACTCCCGCCATTAAGACAGATCTTGATCTCCGCCGCAATGTCTACGACAATAAGGGCAAGGACGTTACTCCATTTTCGGACAAGGAGAAGCAAACTAATGGTGCTACAAATGGAACCGAGACTCAAGAGCCTCGGAAGAAGTCACACTGCTTTTCCTGCGGTATTGATTGTACTCGACTCCGATTCCATTACGCCAAGGCATCCCCAACCTCAGCAAATGCAAACGCCCCGAACACCAAATACGACATGTGCCCTAACTGCTTCCTTGAAGCCCGTATGCCTTCTAGCCATAACGCCTCGGACTTTGTCAAGCTGGAGGACAAGGGACACTCCCACGTGGCCGATAAGGATGCGCCCTGGTCGGATTCAGAGCTACTTTTGCTTCTGGAGGCCCTAGAAAGCTTTGATGATAACTGGGAGCAGATTGCTAACCATGTTGGTACTCGCACCAGCGAGGAGTGTGTGATGCAATTTTTGCAACTCGAGATCGAGGACAAGTATGTCGAAGACTTGCCCGAGCTTCGCTCTGGCCCCGGCAGGGAGCCAATCAGCGCAACAGAGAACCCGGTCCTTTCAGTTGTTGCATTCCTGGCGCAGATGGCGGATCCCGCAGTGGCTGCTGCCGCCGCCGGCCGTACAGTCGAGGAGATCCGGAAGGAGTTGCGCAACCAACTGGAGAAGGGTGATAGGAAGGGCAAGGAGTCAGTCAAGGCCGAAGACTCGATGGATGTGGATATTGTTCGCCAAGCTGAGAAGCCCAAGGAGTCACTTGCCACTGTGACTCTGGCAGCTTCAGCTGCTCGCGCTAGTGCCCTTGCCTCACATGAAGAGCGTGAAATGACTCGTTTGGTTGGGGCTGCAGTTAACGTGACCTTGCAAAAGTTCGAGATCAAGCTGCAGCAGTTCAACGAGATGGAGGAAGTCATTGAGGTTGAACGTCGAGAACTGGAACAGGCTCGTCAACAGCTCTTCCTGGACCGCATGGCTTTCAAGAAGCGCGTCAAGGAGGCACAGGATGCTTTGCAGGCTGTTAGCCTTCAGGGTCCCAGCGAACACACCAACACCATGCTCGCAGGTGCCGCCACTGCTGGTATTGGAAACCACTACAGCTTCCAACCTGTTGGTGGAGACGCGCGCGCTGGAGCTCAACCATTGAGCGCCGAGGCTGGCGCTGATTTCAAAACTCTCGACCTGTAACTTCTTCCTCAATGCATGTACGATATCCCATGTGCGGAGAAGAGAGAGAGAGCGAGAGGGGACTTTCGTGATCTGGTGGTGTTTATGATTTTCGAGTAGTTTTTTTTTGTGGTTAGGAAAAGGCGCAGTCTCTATTATCTACTGGAGTTTGAGTTGATTTGCCCTACAAGACCTGATTGATGAGTTTAGGTATTGTTTATTTTATTATTATTTTACCCTCAGGAGATGGAGCCATCGGGCCAAAGGTCCTCTATCCTATGACCTATTTTCTTGAATATTTCTTTTCTCTAGCTAATTATAAATGTAGGCGATGGGAATGCCTGATATCCTGTGCAAAATTGGTTTGCATGTAAAACGAATCGTATTTCGATTGGGGGTATATGTAGTATGTATTAAATGTCTATTTATGGAGTCATCAATGCCGCTGAGTATGTGTGTATCAGGGAATTGGCTCTTTTGTACTTCCATGCCGCGGCACTTGAACAACAATGCTTGGTCTGAGACTAGGACTGGGTTCATCGACATCCATGCGGTCCTCGCCTGCTCCATCGGGAGCTTCGTTGTCCTCCACTGCGCCGTCTCCAGTATCCTCGTCGGCCGAGTCATCAATTCCGACAATATTGGTAGGCAAATGATCGGATGGTCTCCTTTTTCTGGGTCTCCGTGATCTTTCAATTTCTTCCTCCGATGACCCTTCCTCATACATCGCCCAGCGTCTTTTTTGTCGATTTTCAACCAACTCGGCTTCGAGGTCTTGAGTACCATCCTTGTAATCTTCCCAATCGCCCCGGTAAAGAGTTCGGTCGCGCCAGTCAACCAGGTCCTCTCTTGACTTGCGTTCGGGGGCAGGCTTGCGAGAAAGTGCGTCTTTTTCAATTTCGTTCTCCGGAACAAGGGAGGCATTGAGACGAGATGGCACGGGTTCTTCCAATAGATGCCATAGCTTTATTTCCTCGCGGCGACTCATTTCTAGATCGAGGAGGTTTGCATGCTCATCTTCGGGATCTAGAGGCATTTCTTCCCATGCGGTCTTTGGAATTTGAGGTAATGAACGCTGAATTGGAATCGGGGCTGGTTGTGAGCCCGCGGCCTCCAATTTAGACTGACTATCACCTTCCGATTGGCTTAGAATATCATCCTGATCAGAGTTGTTGGAGTCTTCGTCCTCATGGGTAATCTGAAGAGCTTCATCGTAGCTGATAGTCCGAGGCTCCTTTTCGTCATCCACATCATCTGTGATGGTCAACCGATTTCGACGTGCGAGATTGACAAAGAAACTAGCTCCACCTCGGTCGTGTTCCATATTCAACACGTCCAGAGCAGCTCGAACGTCTCTCTTTCGAACGAAGCTTCCTCTGTCTCTGCCTATTGCATGCAGACCATGTAGTCGTGACATGGCAAAGAAGAGAGCGGATTGAATCAAACGGCGCGTAACGCTCATTGTCAAAGCGTAGAAATCCATGAGAGCTTCACCGTGCAGCGACGGAGACTCAGATTTTGATTGAACGATGTTACTCCAGCAATCTTCCGATCTTGACCCGCCGAAATTCATGAACATTGTTTCAGAGAGATGTATCCAATGTGGAATATTGAACAAATTGGCAGCGAGATCGATCCTGCCTGGCAAGGGGGCATTGATTTCTCGTGCAATGAGTTTCTTAGCCTGGGCTTTGGCAATAATCGCATTATCGTCATAAGTTACGCGGCCCGCAATCTCCACATCAAGGTCTTCTCTCATTGTCAGGACCCGCGCGTATTTATCCAGCTCGGCGCAGCATTCTTTACTGACTTCCATGGCAGCGGGAACGTCACCCAGGATTATTGTGTTGAGCTGTCGCTTCAGGATATGCTGATCTTCCAAGCCACGCTGGAGTACTTTGAGGTAATCCAGCACTTCCAATTCTGACTTGCTCCCAAGAAGAGCGGCGACCTGCCCGAGTCCATTCTTGCCCTTCCGGCCGAGAAGTTGGAAGAGTGATATTTTTTCCGCTGCGGTCCAGATCACTGTACCTATCTGGGTGGTTTCATCGTCATCGGTTGCTTCAGTAGTTGTTGATATATCACTCTCGGTTTGTTCCAAGAGTGTGGTGTATTGAGTTAATGACTTTTCATCCAAGATTGCGAGAAGCGTATCCCAGTGCTCCCATCGGGTTTGTGAGGAATTTGGTTCATCTTCGTTGGCTCCTTCCCGCCCACTTTCAAAATTTTCATGATCTTGTGGTGGATTCTGATCTTGTGATACCGAAAGGCTGAGGTCAAAGGGTTCAAGTTGGGAATTAGAGCGCCGTTGCTGTCGCCCGCGATTGGACTCGAGAGAGAAATCGGAGTCATCGGAGTTGTCGTGGTCGGAAGAAGAGTTGCTGCTCATCATGGGAGACTCGCAAGCTCACAGCGCATAACAAATTGGAGACGGAACATCACAGCCACGTCTGCGAGATCGTAAAGTCGTTCAATTGAACGAGAGAGATAGTAAAAAGTGGAGGGAAAATTAAGAAGCATTAAATGCTGAGGTCCACCAGCAACGTTATCGATAAGAAATGTTTGCACTGTTTGCACTGTTTGTCATCCACAAGCTTCATCTTGATTCTTGAAGTCTTAAGCTGCTTTTCTTTCTTGCATGGATTTCATTCGGAGATTGGGCTTACTTACAGTCTCAAGGTCGTGTAAAAGACCGACCAGAAGACATGCAGTACCACATTGCTGGCGAAGTGTGCGATCCAACTCCACTCTTCCACTACCTAGCTCAAGCATCGTTCTCCGCGACTACCAGGAGGAAAGCATACAGTCGGTGCTTAAGTACCTAGGTGAAGGCCACCGACGTCTTGGAATATCGCTAGCTACTGGCGCAGGCAAAACTGTTAGTTGACATAAATCTTCCCTATATGTCCTTCCTCCCCACTGAAAGAAGTTTATTAATCCTTTCTTCTTCCCAGGTCATATTCACGCAACTCATCGACCGAGTCCCGCCACATGATGCCAAAGCAACGAAGACTATGATTATTGTACATCGTCGCGAACTGGTCGAACAAGCAGCGAAACATTGCCGACTTGCTTATCCAGAAAAATTCGTGGAAATTGAGATGGGTCAGAATAAAGCCACCGGACATGGCGACATTATCATTGCATCCGTACAAACTCTCTCCCGAGGGCGCATTAACAAATTCGATCCCAGCGCTTTCAAACTCGTTCTTGTAGATGAAGCACACCATATCGTGGCACGATCATACCGCGAAGTTCTAGGTTATTTTGGATTAAATGAACCTACTCCCAACACTCCTGTGCTTGTTGGAGTCTCTGCGACATTTGCACGATTCGATGGACTCAAACTCGGTGCTGCCATCGACCACATTGTCTATCACAAAGACTATGTCGACATGATTGAGGACAATTGGCTGGCAAATGCGGTTTTCACCACGGTCAAGTCAGAAGCAAATCTTTCCACTGTCAAAAAAGACAAATTTGGTGACTTTGCCCTTGGCTCGCTTTCCCAAGCTGTCAATACTGCTAGTACGAACAACATCACAGTTCGGACATGGATGGCCAATTCGCAGGGCCGAAAATCCACTCTGGTTTTCTGTGTGGATGTTGAACATGCCAGACAACTAACCGCGACTTTCCGCGAGCATGGCGTCGATGCTCGCTACATCACAGCCACTACGCACAAGAACGTTCGATCAGAGCAACTTGAAGCTTTTAAGAATCAAGAGTTCCCAGTGCTGCTGAATTGTGGCTTATTCACAGAGGGCACTGATATTCCGAATATCGATTGTGTGCTCCTAGCGCGACCAACCCGATCAAGAAACCTGCTCATTCAAATGATCGGGCGTGGGCTGCGTCTCTTCCCCGGAAAGGAGAACTGCCACATCATTGACATGGTTGCCTCGTTGGAGACAGGGGTCCTCTCAACCCCGACACTCTTTGGTCTTCACCCCGACGAGGTCCTAGACAAGTCCAGCGCGAAGGAAATCCAAGAAAGCAATTCGGAACAATCTATAGCCCCCCCAGTGGAGTGTATAACACCTCAAGGGGAATCAGACGGAAAAAACCCAAATCTAAAATTCACAAAATACGACAGCATCTATGATCTTCTAGAAGACACCCAGTCCGAGAGACATATCAGGTCTCTCAGCCAAAATGCCTGGGTCCGGGTGGACGCTACCAAGTACCTACTATCCGAATCTTCTGGATGGTTAAGCATCGAGCAAGACAACGAGATGTTCACCGTGAACCACGTCATGAAATTCAACGACCCAACGACCGAGAAGATTCAATTCACCCGCCCACGGCTGATTGCATCTGGGCCGGACTTGGAAACTGCCGTCCGCGCAGCAGACACGTATGCAGGCAATAAGTTCGAAAAGCGATATATCTCATCCCGGCAACCCTGGCGGCAGAACCCAGCCACGTCGGCGCAGATTGCAATGCTGAACAAAGCCCACATCCGAGACGGCAAACTGAAGACTGGAGATCTAACACGTGGCCAGGCCACTGATATGATTACCAAGCTAAAATTTGGGGGCAAGAAACGGTTCAAGGAAATTGAGGCTAAGCAACGCAAGATGCAACGGAAAGTCGACGAGATGGATGAGTTGCGACGAAGGACTGATGTCAAAGTTGGGCCGTTGGAAGGCTAATGATGAAATCTCACCTCATCTGCCGTGTAAATTATGTACGTATACCCAGTCCCTTAACTCAACGCGGGACTGAACTTGGTTGTAATACCCAATCCCAAGAGCGACAGTCGATAACAAGACAAGCTCCATCTGCACCAATCTGAATTCTCCTTAAGGTGTTACCTTTGAACACAGAATTAAACACAAGTACTTAATAGTACACCAGTAGGCAGTAGAACAATTGCCAGCCCATCAAGAAAGCCCATGAAAACCCCGGCGATACAGATCCATCAACTGTCCAAGCGCCTCCTCATCTTGATCCAGCTGCATTTTCATCCGATGGACCTGCTCACTCATATCATTTATCCAGTCGCCCAGTGGTGCCAGCGCAGTATCATAAACATCCATCGTATGCATCGCACCATAACGGGAATGTAATTGGGCCAGAGTTTGTGTGAAATCTATGAATCTTCGTTTGTTGATCTCTAGGTAATCGGTCTCCTGGACGAGCAATCTTGTAAGTGTTGAGAACTCCGAGGTTTTCTGAGGACTGTAGAGACTTGAGCTGTTTTTGCGTTTTTGCTGGAGTGTTGAAACACAAATGTCAGTAAGTTAGATGCCGGGTTTAGAAAACAGACATAGCTCGGGCTTGTGATGCTTGCTCTAGGTAACGAAGATACTAACCTTGTCTGCTGGTTGACCGGGGAGAGATTCCTCAGCCTTGCGTTTGTTGATATTCTGCTCAAGATGTGGATGGGGAGAGGTTTTGGCGAGTGTTGCTGAGGACGCGTTGCTGTTCTGTCGATCTGCATTAGTTTTTAAGACCGTTAAGACCGTTCTTGTATTAATAAACTGACTTTGTCAACCATGTTGATATGATGTCCATCGCAAAATGACGAGTGGGGAATAGGTATGGTCATGTTATGGGTGGTTATTATTGTAAAAGGAAAGTTTGAAGGCTGAAAGATGCATACATGTTTGTTTAAGTATGTTTGTTACAGGTACAATAGAAGAATCATATTGTCCATTTTGATACTCTAATACTTCCAATGATAATCTCCCAAGTAACCCAAGGCTCAAATTTGCTAAAACTGTGGACAAAAACAATAGATTATTTACATAAATCTTATACTTCGGCTTTGAGCACACAAGACCAGCTTACTAAGCTTACATAATCGCATGTCACCTGGCGGGGTAGACGATCAGGAAATCCTTCACCCCGCTCTCTCCAAGTCGTTTACAACCTCACGAATCTCTCTCCCCTTCACCGATATCACCAATACCGCCATCATGTCCTCCCTCAATGAACGCTTCGAAGCCGCTGCCGCCGATGTGAAGAACCTCAAGGCGAAGCCTACCGATAACGAGTTGCTGGAGGTAAATACAGCTTGTTCTCTGCTTCTGGCCCCTTTGTTTTTGATACTGACAGGCCATCTAGCTCTACGGCCTCTACAAGCAAGCCACGACCGGTGACAATGACACAACAAAGCCCGGAGCTTTCAGCTTCAAGGTAAGCATACTATGCTGCCCCCATGTTCATACCACGAGACTTTCCCGCTAATGCGAATACTCTCATGACAGGAGAAGTACAAGTGGGAGGCATGGACCAAGGTCCAGGGAAAGACCCAGGACGAAGCCAAGGAGGATTACATTAAGCTTGTTGATCAGCTCAAGGCCAGTCATGGATTCTAAGAGGTTATTTGTAACAAGAGCCGATGTTAGCTCGTAGACTTTATTTGACTCGGAATCAGAAATGCATCTACTACATGTGTACTAAATAAATAATTAATGCATATCCATGCACATACATGCTGCATGCATAGCAGGTACAATTTGTACTGATTTTACAATGCACAAGGAAATACAGTATTCACAAGCAACTTGAAATTGTATTCTTGGTTTGAAAAAAAAAAAGTCCGAACAATATGAAATGTATTTTTGTCCTCAACAACAACTATGAAATTCATTAAACAAAGTCATAAACTCCATAAAAAGACAGTAAAAGCCCGTCTTAAATGACTTAGATGTCATCCTCATCAGAGAAGACCTCCTCACCACGCTTGCGGCGAGCGGCACGCTCCTTCTTCTTCTTGCGGAGCTCGGAACCTGTAGAAAAGATTGATGTTAGTTTTAAAATATCAAGGGATGAGACGGTTAAAGGTAAAGAATAACATACCAGTGAGCTTCTTCTTCTTCTCAACAACGATCTTGTTACCCATGGCGTCGAACTTGTCCTCCTCATCGTCGTTCTTGGCGTCGAGACGGGGACCGGAACCTTGACCCTGGACCCAGTTGTGTCCGGAGGGGGCCATGAGACCATCGTTGACGGCCCAGACTTCCTCAGTCAGGTTCTCAGTGAACTCACGGGAGTGAGTAATGATGATAACACCACCCTCGAAGGACTTGATGGCCTTGGAAAGAGCACCCAGGGAGTCACGGTCCAAGTAGTTAGTAGGCTCATCAAGGACGATGACGTGGGGACGCTGCCAAGAGCAAGCAGCCAGGACGACCTTAACACGCTGTCCACCGGACAGACCGCGCATCTGGGAGTGAGAAACGAGCTCGGCATCGAGACCGAAGTTGGCGCAGTGCTGCTCGATCTCCTTGCGGACAAGGGGACGGAACTGACCGGAGGCGAGGGCCTCCTTCTGATCAACCTCGGCGACTTGCTTCTGGTGAGACTCCATGATCTCGGAACGGGGCAACCAGGTGTTGTCAGCGGTCATCATGGGAACCCACTTCTCGGACTTCATGCCGATGTTGTCACCCAAAGACCAAGAGATCTCGTACTCGTAGGTGTTCTTGAACTTGCGACGAGAGTGGATGCCAATGACACGACGGAGGGTACCCTCGACCTTGTAGATCTTGTCCATGGCCTTCTCGTCCTGCTCGGTGACGATCTTGTTGGCGCGGTCCATAGTCTCACGGTCCTCACCGGTCTGGAAACGCCACTGGATGTACTCGGAGGGGGTGGAGCCGAGGTGGTTATCAATGTGAGCGAAAGCGTGCTGCTTAATGTAGGCGATACGGATGTTCTCGTGCTGGTAGACATCACCGGAGGTGGGGATCAGCTCACCGGTCAAGACGTTGACCAAGGTGGACTTTCCGGCACCGTTGGGACCGATGACGGCGATACGGGAACCCAGGGAGACCTGGAAAGTGACATCGCGAATCTGGGGCTTGGGGGTGGAGGGGTACTGGAAGGACATGTTGGAGACACGGATGATAGCCTTGGACTTGGTCTTGACACCCTCAAGGAAACCGGGCTCGGGGAACTTGAACTCCATGTCGGAGGCAGAGAGCTCGTAGTAGGAGCGAGCGGAGGGAACGCGCTTGACGAACTCGCTCAGGGTACCGCGGTAACGCTTAAGCTTGAAGCGCTCGTAGTGGATAACGTGTTGAATGACGTGGTCCAAGAAGCGGGAGTCGTGGGAAACCATGATGGAAGTGCAAGGAGAGTTCTTGAGGTAGTCCTCCAACCAAGCAACGTTCTTGACATCCAAGTGGTTAGTGGGCTCATCGAGCAGGAGAATATCGGGGTTCTCAAAGACGGCACGGCAAAGAGCGAGCTTCATCTTCCAACCACCGGAAAGGGCGGTGATGAGACCATCGAGCTGGGACTCCTGGAAGCCGAACTCGTTGACCAGCTTGTGCTTGACATCAGCCTCATCGGGGGTCAGGCCAACCTCAATAAGCTTCTTGATGGTCCAGCCAAGGACAGTCTGCTCGGTATCGGCAGAGTCCAAGTCGTGCTCGACGTAGACGGTCTTGACCTCGCTCTTCTTGGGGAAACCCTCGAGCTGCTCGTTGTTGATAGCACGCATGAGGGTGGTCTTTCCGGAACCGTTGGGGCCCAGGAGACCGTAACGCTGACCACGCTTGAGACGCAGGTGGGTCTGGTTAAGCAGAATCTTGGCACCGTAAGCCAGGGAGAAGGTACAGTTGCAAAGGTCAACACCTTCCTCCTCGTCGGAGGGAACCTCGTCAGCGGCAGCGGCGTCGGGGGAAGCACGCTTGCGGAGGGTCTCGGCAATGGGCTTGGCATCCTCCTCACCGGTGATGGCAACGATGTAGGGGAGGGCGTTCTGGGTCCAGATGGTGGCATCGGAGTCCTTCTCGTCAACGAGCTGACCAGCGATGGCAGCAACGTAGTTGATGATGGTCTCACAGGGGGCAATGCGGTCCTGGAACTTGGCGGACAGGATGTCCTTGAGGATGGCAGCGACGGTGGAGATGTCACCGGCGGTGGAGATCTCGGGGATCTTGCCATCGACGATCTGACCAACACGGGTGATGGTGTCAAGGGCCTGCTTGGTCTTCTCACGGGCCTCGGGGTCGGCAAGAATCTCGAAGTTCTTGTTCAAGGCGGGCAACATCTTGGGCAAGAAAGGAGCGACAATCTGGGGATCCTCGACAAGCTTACACATGTTGTCGACAATGACGGCAGCCTTACGCTTGATAGCAGTCTCACGCTCGACGAGACCACGGTCAAGCAGGGGAACCATGATAGCGAGAGTGGGGCCAGTGACATCGGAAACGAAAGTGGTGGCACCGAGCAAGTGAACGGTCTCGGGGACGTTCTCAGGCTTGGAGATACACTTGATGAGCTCGGGAATGAAACGCTCAATATCCTTGTTGACAATGAGACCGCAAACCTTCTCCATGGTGGTGTAGGCAGCCTTCTTGATCTCACCCTTGGTGTCCCACATGGCCTCGGAGACAACGGGGATCAGGCTGGGGACCTGGTAGGAGAGCTGAGCGGGGGAGGACTCAATCAAGAGCTCGAGGCAAGTGAGAGCAGTCATCTTCTCCTGCCACTTCTGGGCGGTCTGGATGGACTCGAGGAGAGTAGGGACGATAGCCTTGACGGCGTTACCGTTGATGGCCTGGACGATGGCAGCAGCGGTGCTCTGAGCAGCCTCCTTGACGGGGACGACCTTGTCACCAACGGCGTTGAGGACGGGGCCGAGCAGGGAAGCAAGGTGGGGCTCGACACCGGGGGCAATGGTGGCGTGGGAGGCAATGGCCCGGATACCCTCGAGGGCACGCTCACGGGCGGTAGCATCCTTCTTGTTGAGGAGCTGCTTCTGGAGGGACTCGGCAGCCTTGGCGGGCAGGGTCTGCTCGGGGATGGGACCGCTGAAGAGGGTGGCGAGGTTGCCGGCGGCGGCGTTGACCTCCTCGGGGCTGGTGGAAACGTTGAGGTTCTTGATCAAGTCCTCGAGGACGGCCACGGACTGGGCGACCTCCTTGCTGGAGGCAGCAGGGACCTTGGAAACATCAACAGCAGGCATTTTGGCGGAAATTTTGGCGGTAGGGAGAGAAAAGAGGGAATTAAGATAATGAAAAGAAAAACTTTTCTATGGGTATCACGATATCGATGGCCCAAACTGTGTCGACTGTTCAAGACACAGCAACGCTCTGATCAGAGTGAGCGGAAGGGAATTTTTTTTTCCTATCTGTCTATGCAGAGAGAAAAAGAAAAACGAAAAAAAGAGGCAGACCTCAAAAAGAAAACACAGATGAGAGTGGGAAGAAGGAGGGGCGGAAGGGGGGGCAAGATTATTTATCGTGTGGTCCTTCGCCGCCCAAGCAATGAGAGCGAAATTTTTTTTTTTTGCAAATTTTTTTTTTCTTTTTTTTCTTTTTTTTTTTTTTTTTTTTTTTGTTCCCAGCGAAACTAAGCAAACTAAGGCTGTTTCGGGTTTAGTTCGTTTCACTTCCGCTTCCCGATTGGATAAAGAGGCACAGTGTGTCTGAATCCCGCGTCTGTGATTGGTGCAGAAGCCGGGTTAGGTGAATACAGTGCAAATGAGGGAAAAAATGGATTCAAGGAGGGGTTGCTCTGTTTGTACTAACTAGGGCTTGAATGAAAGAGATAAAGAGAATTAGAGAAGTTAGAGAGTGAATTAGAGAATCAGAGAATCAGAGAATCAGAGTACTCCAGCACCTCCAGCGCCCAATTTGGGTATTATATTTTTACCCTTCTTGGGCTATTTTTGTTCTCGTCATGTACACTTTTTTTTTAATTTTTTTTTTTTAATTTTTCTCTCTTTTCCTCTTTAAACGCGGCTATCAGAGGTTCGGGGGCCCCTGCACTTGCAGAGCCAGTCTAGTCCTTGGGGGTCAATCCGGGGCATGAAACATCTACGGAATACCTGCATATCAGACTTTTTTTTTAGTGGCTAAGGGCTGCCGCTGCCAAATTCTATTCTTTCGCCACTTTCATGACTCGGTGGCGTAGTTCGTGTAAAAAAAAAATAGAAATTCTAAAATACAAATACAAATAAAAATAAATTAAAAAAAAAGATGAATACTAGTATCCAAATAATATGGCTTTATATCTCATCACCATAGGTATCATGTTCTTCCTCTTCCGTCTTTGCCCGTTAACACAATCCGAGGTGTTCTGGAATCTTACCGTCAGCGGTCAGCGGCTGAGGAGTTTGAAGGTATCGTAAGCGTAAAACAAAGCAAAAAACGATCTGAGCAACATTGGAATAGAATATGCATTTCTAGATTATTCCATTAGATCTACGAACTTGGGGGATCAACCCTGCGAACCATTCAGGGGGTATATTACTTTTGCCCTTCTAACTTGAATCTTTTTCCGGTTTCTATTTCACCTGCTACTCTGCTACTCTTAGCATGTACTCTACTTATCGCCCTGGGATCAATCCTTATCCCCCGCGAAACCCGGCGAAAACCGATCCGAGTGGGTCCTCCAAAGAAGAAGCTTAACTTTGCCATTCGCTTTCAATTTCTTCACTTTAATTCAATATGTACACATTTAACTCGTTCGAGCCGGGATCTGGAGCAAGGCATCGGAAGAGGGAGTTCGTATTACTATTTGTCTTTTTCTTTTTCTTTTTCTTTTCGTCCGCCACCAAACTAGGAGGTTAATCACGTCACTATTTTCTTTCATACCTACACTAGCACTCTGATCATGAGTTCTATAGTTGGATTTTGGGGGCTGTGGGATCCGCACGGCAACATCCATGCGCCCCCTAGCTCTCATTTCTTATTCTATGGGTCTGGTTTTTTCTTGGCCCCTTGTTCCCTTGACCTGTACAAAAAAAAAGTGGGATGGCTAAATAAGTCCCCCCTTAGTAGGTAACTAGGTCTGTCTTACATTGCATTCGATATCTCCATGTTTCAAATCTGGGGTAAGATCCACATATATTCTATACTGAAAAGGGGCCATCTCCCATGCGAGAATTTCCCGCAAGTCACCTTTTTGGTTTGTTGATGTTGATTCTGGCTGCCCCTATCTTACATCAAATTTACTGAACCGAACGCCCCTTTCAAGCCATCGTACTTTTCATTGCCCCCTTTTCCCCTTGTCCTGACGCTCAGGCCTACCATCTGTGACGCCGTACATGTACATGTACATATACATGTAGTGTGATCGAAAATAATGCCCTGAATTGACTAACCTATCATCTTCAACCTCCAGAAAAAGGGGCCGAGCTGAAAAATAACGAAAAATTCTAAAAAAACTCAAAGGTTCGTAAAATAAATAAAAAGTAAAAAAATCTGGTTTCACAATTTTACAGAAGTTCCCTAGGTATCTTCAAAGGTTAACAACGTTGAACTTCAGTGTTGGCAAATCCCATCTAGAGTTTGCAGTAACATTTGAACATTGAATAGAATACATCGAAATTTTAGCTGGCAAGTCATGTACTAAGTAATATAGTTGAATACAGAGACGGGAAAATGTTTGGAAATATCAATTAATATTCTAGTATATAAAGTCTAGGTCATCATGCAGCATCATTAAAGGCGGGGGAAAACACAAAGCTCAAAACTCCAAAGGTGCAGCGAATCTGGATTATAAAGCAGGCAAACAACTCGCCAAAAACACACATGTGCAAACATTGAAAACGAGTTTAAAACTTCGGACTGAACCGACTCATGCTCCGGATCTTAGCTCCATAGAAGAAGAACAGAATCGGAATAGGAACCATGGCGAGGGTGACAAAGCCCAGAAGACTGGACGCCCAAGCCACACCAAGGTTTCCATACATCTGAGTAGCAAACAGTGGGAAAGCACCACCGCATAGAGATCGCACGAGGGTATTGGCTGCAATGGCAGAGTTGGCAAACATCATATATACATCAATGATGTAGTTGAGACCTTGCATGAAAATGACCAAGATGCCCAATCCAATTGGAACTCCGGCAATGACCTGGGGCACCCATGAGATATTTTTATTAGAGGTCCAGCCGAACCAGAACAATCCAATTGGCAGGAGAACTGAAGCGATCATCATGGGGATCAGGCGCTCCTCAGGAACGACACGGCCGTGCTTGGCTAGTTTACGAGCAAAGCGGGTCTTCGTTGTGTAGATAATCAGGGCAATGCCCAAGAAAACACCAATCATAATACCAATGAAAGGGAGTGCGGCAACACCTTCATGTGTCCAGCCACGTACTTCGCCAAAGGAGATCGGGTAGGCTTCAAAGAAGAGGTAGAGAATCCCGTAGATGAGAGCGAGATAGAGGGTGATGAAGAGGAGGATAGGCTCCAAGAAGAGCATCTGGAATGGACGAAGAAGATACTTGGTCACAATATCATTCCAAGTGGGCCTGTGCTCATCAAGGAAAGAGTGCAGTGCCCAGTTCTTGGTTTCTTGACGAAGACGGGCAGCACGGTCCTGGAGGATCTTGGGAGCATATGTCTCTGGAATGATGAAAAGGGCAGTGATACCGAAGAACGAGGATGCGATGAGAGTAATCCACGCAGTCCAGCGCCAGCCTAGGTATGAATCTGTGATGAAACCACCGACAATGGGACCCATGATTGGGCCGAGGAAAGTAGCTCCACTAAACATGGCGATAGCGACAGCCCGATCAACAGGGTCCCAGAGGTCAGCCATGGCACCGCCAACAACGGCTAATGGGGAGCAACCGAAAACGCCGATCAGGAAACGGAAGATCATAATCTGTTGGAGATTTGTGGCGACAGCGACGGGGATTTGGAATATAGCAAATATAGCGTAGCCGGAGAATAGTGGGATGCGGCGGCCGTATAGTTCACTCATCGGAGCCCAGCAGAGAGGACCGAGGGCGAAGCCGAAGACAGTCAAACTGGTTCCTAGGACCATGACTTCGGTAGACACATTGAATTCTTTGGCTGTGACAGTTGTTGCGGTCGAAAAGACACTACTGGCGAATGTGATCCAGACGGTCATTAATGACATGGTCACAGTGATCAACCATTTTCGCCACTTGGGGTAGTTCTGAGGATTTTCCGGATCGTCTGGACCTTCCCATTCGACCAGGTTGGGATCTTTGTCGGCAGGTTTCTCGCGAGGTTGTTGGTCGAGGGCGCTCTCGACGTCGGTGTCTTCGTTCGGTGTTCCAGACAGCTCTTTTTCCGTGGCAGAGGTATCCATGGTGGATTCGATGGTAGGCTCGTGGTGATCCATACTGAGTCGAGGTGTTGTTGTATTGGAGTCAAATTGATTGCGACTCATCTCTCGTGTTCAAGCCTAAGCCAAATGAGTTCGAAATTGGGATGAAAATCGTCGGTTGCCAGATAAAGATATCTTCGTCCCTGGCTTGGTATTCGGCTTGGTATTCAAGTATAGGAAGGTAATCAGAAGGTCGACACTTCCAACTTGGGAATATGAAATGTCAAATGAAAAAGCTACTATCAAGTGCTGAATAAGTAGAATATATGCTGTGATGAAGTTGAATCTTGGAAGAGACCCCCTTTAAATGTGGAAATGGCCTGGGTTTTATCTTGAATAGCGTCATGCTAGCAAAAATCGTGGGTCCGCAAAGATTAAGCCCGAAGGCAAGCTCCGCAACAAGAAGGGAGTAAAAAAAACCCAAGATCCAAGGCTAGAACTCGAGGTAAAACCATCATGGAGCAATATCATTCGCTAAATCGCAATATAAGGAAAACGTGGAAGATCCACTGTTTGACCTAATGTCCGTGGATAACCCGCAGACTAAAGTCCGACACAGCGCGAGACCGAGATCCACCCACTTTGATATTCTAAGCCCTAATATACTAGTTGGGTTTTTAGATAAAGAATACTACTGCGAATACTACTGCCTTGACTAATTCTACAAATATCGGCATCTCTTCCCGGACTTGTTTTCTCATGAGTCACATAATATAGTTTGGCTGGGCTTTACTCTGTAATTAATGAAGAATTGATTGAATTGCGTGTTCGGCTGTTGATGAGTCCCGGCTTCGCGCTCGTTCCTCCGAAAGGCCGAATGCCGAGTGGAGACCCGCTATCAATCTTGATAGATCCCCCCTAAGCCCTTATTCATGACCTCGGCTCTTTCCATCGTCTGTCATTTGCCCAAACTACGGACTACCTGCTTACTTATAACTTGGTCATCGGGCATTAATGTGTAATCATATTCTCCATATCTCCTTTATATTCGGAGTTTATAGAGGTCGTAAGCCGGCATCCTGTTCCACCTTGGCAAAGAATTCAAATAGGTCTTTTTCTTTTTGAATGTTCACCGCCAATTCTATCATGCCTAATTGATGTACGATATCTCCTTCTCCTTTCCTTTAGTATTTGAATATCTGCGTTTTTTTCGTTACATGATTTCCCCGCGAGGACAATACCCATCTTAATAGAGTTATGAAGATTCAGGTTGCTATTAATATATGAGTGGTAGGTACTCTATCAAGACCATACATCGCCTCACACCGCCCATAGTGTTTACCCGCCCACAAGCTGTACTGTACATAACTAGTCATCAACTTAGTACACCCATCTTGGAAAAGAAGGGGAAACACATCTATTGCTGTCCTCCGTTGCTCCATTATAATTGGAAAAGAGATGAAGAAATAAAATTGTATAGTACAGCCAATGTAAAATTTGTAGGGTAGACGCGATCCCGTGCGAGTCGGTGCGACGCGTCTGGGCGGTCAACCTCCATCTCCACCCATTCTGCACCGCGTCAACTTCCTTCCTCCCCTCCATCTCTTATGTGAGCCCAGTTGTCGCAATTATGCCGTCGCGCACTCGCCAAGTTCCCGCTGACGAGGCCGAGGAGGAGTCTGGCCTTCGTGGCTTATCCTTCAATCAGCCGTTGTCATGGCGCGTGGGGCGCTCGGCTATCATCATCGCCGATCTACTTGAACGTCTCCAGACCCTCGCCCAAGAACTTCGCCAGCTGGAACAAGAGGAAATCGATAAAGAATCTTTGCGAAAAGTGTCACAAGAATTAGCTAGTGCTCAGCTTCTCGCACATAAGGATAAGGGGGTGCGAGCCTGGGCCACGTGCTGCCTGGTCGATGTCTTACGACTGTGCGCGCCGGACGCGCCATTTACCAGGAACCAGCTCAAGGTGTGCTTACCAGAGGACGGGTCCCTGCAATGGTCAATTGGCTTGTGGGAATATGCTAACGTACATTAATCCAGGACGTTTTTACTTGTATCGTGACATCGATCATCCCCGCATTAGCCGATCCATCCAATGCCTACAATGCGCAACATATATACGTCCTGGGCTCACTCGCCGAGGTCAAGAGTATCATTCTGATGACTGATATGGACCATCCCGACTCTCTTATTATCCCCCTATTCACTGCCTGCTTCGACATTGTCTCCGGATCATCCAAAGCGTCAACAGGCGAGGAAGTGGCCAAGAACGTGGAGTTTGACATGATCCGACTCCTTGTGACTGTGATCGATGAAACACCTGTCTTAGCCTCCGAAGTTGTAGACATCATTGTGGCACAATTCCTGCGGGTAGACCCTCGGGTTATGAGCAACCCTACCAAGGCGAAACGCGGCGATGCACCCCTCGATGCCAAGCAGGATACACTCTTGTTGAAGGACTACCCGGCAGCTTACGATATGGCCAAAGCGATCTGCCAGGCCTGTCCGGAGAGAATGACGAGCCATATCAGTCAATATTTCAACAACGTCATCATTGATGCGTCTGCCCCTGCCGGTCAAGCCAATGGGTCAAAGAATGGGACACGCAAGCCGAACCTGGACGATTCAGATGAGGAAGGGGAGGATATCAAGGAATTAAGCAAAGCGCACCGTCTGATTCGGGAGCTTTGGCGAGCCTGCCCGGATGTTTTGCAGAATGTTATCCCGCAGATTGAAGCTGAGTTGTCTGCAGAGTCAGTCGCCCTCCGGTTACTGGCTACGCAGACCATCGGTGACCTTGCTGCGGGTATTGGTATTGCCGGACCTCCTTCACCACCCCCTATGGACCCTACGGCTTACCCGCCGGTGACACTCGAACAATATGAGAGCACGATTCCCCAGCCTAATGTTCTGCTTACGCCCATGTCACCAAAGCCGTTTTCTCAGGTACACTCTTCGGCCTACAATGCATTTTTAAGTCGGCGTCTCGATAAAACGCCTTCTGTCCGCGCCGCGTGGGTGACAGTTGTGGGTAGAATTTTGTTGACCTCTGCCGGTGGCTCTGGCCTGGGCGAAGGCGAGGAGCAAGATCTTGTTCAGAGTCTTGCCTCAATGCTCCGCGATGCTGATGAGAAGGTCCGTGTTGCTGCCGTAGACACTGTCGGTCAATTCGGCTACACAGATCTCGTTCATAAACTCGGCATGAAGGGCGGCTGCTCATCAACGGATTCCGTGTTGGCAATTCTTGCCGAACGTGTCAAAGATCGCAAGCCACACGTACGTGAACATGCCATGAAAATTTTGGCACGCATGTGGGCTGTGGCTGCCGGAGACATCGAGCAGAACACTGGACCTGTCGTATCTCTCCTGAAAGATGCACCATCCAAGATTTTTGATGCTTTCTACACCAACGATCAAGAAATTCATATCCTAATTGATCATGTTCTGTTTGAAACACTCCTTCCATTGAATTACCCGCCAATCAAGTCAAAGCTTGGCCGCGGAGCTTCCAATCAATCTCAGAAATCGAAGGATAGCCAGCAGAGTTCCGATGCGGACCAGGAGACCGACGTGGACAAAATCCGTGTCCGTCGCATTCTGACTCTACTTAGGGGACTAGATGAGAAGGCCAGACGGGTTTTCTTCGTTACGCTGGCTCGTCAACTGTCGATGCGATCGGCTATGACATTGTATTTGGAGGCATGTGAGAAGTACAACGGTGGAGTGGTTGACAAAGATGAAGAGCAAGTGAAGGCCCAGCTTTCCAGAGTCATTGAATCGCTGTCCAAGACGTTTCCCGATGTTCCACGGGCATCTGCAGACTTGTGGAAATTTGCCAAGACCCACGATCGACGCAGCTACCAGCTAATTCGATTCAGTATGGCTGCCGTCAGTGATTACCGGACCGTGACCAAGGCTATCAAGGAACTCCAGCGACGCGCACAGAGTGCTAACAACTCGCCCTTGCTTGAAACCATCACGCCTCTTTTGTACCGCAGTGGCTCTTTGATTTTCAACCGCAGTCACATCCCGGCCATCATGAGTCTTTCTCGGAGCGACGAGAACGGGCTGGCCAACGCCGCCCAGGAGATGCTCAAGCAGATATCCTCACAAAACCCAGAGGTTCTGGAGGCCCAGGTTCAAGAGATGTGCAGAGACCTTGAAGCACAAGCTCCCAAGGCTTCTTCGCCTGGCTCAGCTAGCTCCGAAGAGATTCTCAAGGCATGTGCCGGATTTGCTAAGAAGCTCCCAGCCAAGTTACCAAAGGAGCGCAAGTTTTACCAAGCCTTATCTAGCTATGCTTTGTACAGTACTTCGCCACGCTCTGCTAAACACGCCGTGTCGATTTTGATGGCTACAGTTGAACGAAAGGAAATGTACGCCAAAGACCTCGTACAAAAATGTGTGAAGAAGTGGAAGTACGGTTCTGATCACTTCCTGGCCCGCCTGGCAACTCTGTCCCAGCTGAATTTACTTGCTCCGCGGGAAGCTGATGAGGAAAGCGATATGATTATTTCAATTGCAATTAACCAGATTCTGCTGACCAACCGAAACCCTGAAAAAGATCCGCAGTATACATGGTCCGAAGAAACCGACGAAGAGACACAGGCGAAGGAGTGGGCGCTCAAGATTATCGTCAATCGTCTACGTGCGAAGGGCGGTTCGGATGACGATGAAGATTTCCGTGCGCATGCTGGGCCAGTCTACGACACGTTGAACAAACTTGTGGCCGGAGAGGGTGAACTCTCGAAGGACAAAGACACCCCTGCAAACCAGAAGTCTCGATTGCGTCTTCTTGCTGCCAAGTCAATTATCAAGCTCTGTGCTTCTAGTCTTTTGTGTGACCATTTGCTGGGTCCCACGGAATTCAACGCAATTGCTCTGATGGCCCAAGACCCACTTCTACCAGTACGAAGCAATTTCATCAACTATCTTAAGAAAAAGCTGGTCCAAAAGTCACATCTCGGGTACCGGTGGTACATTGTCCCTTGTCTACTTGCATTCGAGCCGAGCTTGAGCTTGAAAGAGAGCACGCTTACCTGGCTGCGGTCTCGTGCGGCGCATTTCGCTCATTTAGCCCAAGCTATCGGTAAACGAAATGAGCAGACCATGGTGATGGAATTGATCTTTTCGCGTCTTTTGTCGTTGCTCGCCTACCATCCGGACTATCCATCTGAAGACCTGGACGAATCGACGAAGCTCGGAGATCTCAGCGATTTCTCCCGATACATTGTCTTCTACTTGTCCGCTGTTGCTAATGAGCACAACATGTCCCTGATTTTCCATGTAGCTCAGCGTGTGAAGCAATTCCGCGATGGCATCACAAAGTCAGACGAGATGTCTACTCGTCTTCACACTCTGTCTGATTTGGCTCAATCGACCATCAGAAAGTTTGCGGACTTTTACTCACAACAACATAAGTTTGGTGGCGCAAGTGGAAGCACAAATATCCTACAAACTTATCCAGGTAAGATGGGTGTGCCTAGCTCCTTGTTTGCCAACATGGGTAGTCACCAAGAAGCCCAAGAAGTTGCCGATAAGAACTTCCTTCCAGATGAGTTGGATGACCTGCTTGACCGTGTTGTACGAACGGCAATGAAGCCAAAGAGCGGCTCTCAAAGTGGACAAGGCTCCATCAAGAAGAGGAAGCCCGAATCATTGGATGCTGCTGGCAACAACACAGCCAAGAAAGCACGTAAGGAGAAGACTGCACGGCCACCTCGCAAGTCTTCTTCATCTGCAAGCGTGGTCAACAAGACTCCCCAACGCAAGCGCAAAGGCGACGATGAGTGGTCTTCTGAGGTCGGCTCGGAAAGCATTACTGCTTCTGCTCGCCGTCGTAGCAGTCGAGGAACCGCTAAGCCTCAGATCAGCTATGCTGATAACGACAGCGACGAAGATGATCAAGAGATGCAAGAGTCTCATGATGTGGCACAAGACGAAGATGACGATGAAGAAATGGACGAGGATGAAGAGCAAGAAGCGGACGAAGAAGAGGTGCAGGATGTAGTGGAAGTGGAAGATGAAGAACAAGAAGAGGTGGATGAGCCCGCACAAGCTAGTGAGAAGGAAAATTCTCCTCCCACTCCCCCGAAGCGTGGACGCAAGGTGTCGATAGCGTCCACAGCGAAGAGTCCCCGAGTGTCTACGGCAAAGAGTCCCCGAGTGTCTACGGCAAAGAGTCCCCGAGTGTCTACGGCAAAGAGTCCCCGAGTTTCTACAGCGAAGAGTCCCCAAGTTTCTACAGCGAAGAGTCCCCGCGCAGAGAAAGAGAAGCCGACCACCGCCACTTTGCCAACACGACGATCGTCCCGTCGGGGATGAACGAGTTCTCTCATAACATCTATATGAGGATACGTGATTATCTTTATCTTTTGCCATTCTTGTATGATTCATTCTGTTGGCATGCATAGCATGTTTATCTTCTTATCTTCTTTTTTTTACTACCATGTTTCTGTTTCTTGCAGCCGATGACCATTCGAGATGTATACCCAGTCTGATTTGATGTCTCCATCCACCTGCTTGAATTCATTTTGTTTTAACGAGCCTTTTGTTACTCTCAGTAAACCATCGCAGATGTACCTAGTGCTGATCACCCACGATCAACCGGAATGACAATGGATTTCACTCCATGTGTTTTTCAAGTATACAAGCTCGAGTACTCTACGGTGTATCGCTTACTCATGACAGTTCTCAACGCGCAGTCGTGGATACATTCAAATTAATCCTCGTCCAACCCCAATTCAGCATCTACAGGTGAATCCACAGCGCTGTCAAAATTTCAGACAGTACCCCAAAGCAGCAAACAATTCAACAAAGCCAAAAGAAAAAAAAGATCTGATAACCGCATGGCCTTGCCTAATCTGCTCCACAGTTCTCACAGTGGATCTTAGAACAAGTGGACTCCATCCACCAGGACCCAATCGAACATGAAAACCTCGCTATTTAACGGCTGGAAAAAATCGTCTACATGAGTTATGACTAACAGAAATCTGGACTTCGAACAAAAAGACATTATCTCTGTAGCTACTTACCTAAAAAAGTCACTTTACAGTCGTCCGTCAACCGCCTCAAATTTCCTTTTTCGAAGCTAAACTTCTCCACACCTCCCATGGCTCCCCACACATCACTAGTCGGTGTCTGGATACGATTCCTTGTCGCGACAAGCGGGTGTGGCGCGAGGGTGTGTAATTGAATATTCAATTTTAAATGCTTCAAAGTTGATTCTCGTATAGGAGGGCATCTGGAGAGTTTGAGTTTCTTGAGTTGCATTTTGGTGGGATTGAGGTCAATTGGTATCCAATCGGCATATATCCATCAATATTGGATGGATCGGAGGATACCGGCGATTGGCAACGGGCTTCAAGTTCGTATAGGCATCGTTATAACGACCAACTCTGTGCACTTGATTTAAAAGTCAATACTTTCAAAGAATCAATGGACGCTGGTTCGAATTTTGATACATGAGAAAAAAGCACTCATATTCAAAATAGGGGGTATATGCAGGTAACCAGGATCACATTCCAAGGTTGGCAAATGTGAGTTCTATATACAAACGACAATGTAGAATAAAATATAACCCGGAAGGAGAAGAAATAAATGGTAAGATGCAATCATGCTTTACCAGTCGCAACCCATGAATCATAAATGCCCCAAGCACCAGCCATCAGACTGACCAAACCAGTCAGGTTCTCCGGGATGCCCACACCTTTCTCAAAGCACCAGTGAATGCACAAGGGAGCCCAGATGGTATTGTTGACCAGGCTCTTCTTCCAAGATCTGATCTCCAAGCGTAACTGCTCTGCCTCTTCAGCTTTGATCTCCTTGGTCTCGATGTTACCAGCCGCGGCACGTTTCGCTGCCAAGCGTCTCTTGCGTAGCACATGCTCCCGCCAGAGAACGAAGAACTGGAAGAAAATGTGACCGAACCAGCCACGGGTACTCCATATGTACCAAAGATCGATGCCGCCGTATTTATCGATCCATTTTTTAGAGATGACGCCCTTCCCGGCGAGGTAGGCTATGTTTTCGAGGAGCTGGTAGATAACGTTGGAAATGACTTGTAGATGGGTCAGGGCGTGAATTATCGGGTCAGCCGGTGGTGATTTGATTGTTTGAGAGCCCCAGACCCAGAGAGGTAGTAAGCCGAAGAGCCGGAGGTTGTAGCGGGTTTCGGAGGCGAGGTTAGAGAGGGCGGACCACCTGGCGGAGGACAAGGAGGAGGATGAGGAGGTGGGTTTGGGGTTATGTGAAGGGGCTCGGCCTCTTAATCGGGCCAAAATGCCCAGGCGTGTTTGTAGTGCGATCCAGGGGGCGGATGCGCAGAGGTGTTGTAAGATTGATGCGACGTAATTTGTTGTTGCGAGGACTCGTTCTTGCCCATCAGCGGAGGAAAGGAGTCTGAAGAGGACGTTAGCCGACCGGGTCAAGGACGGAGACAAGCGTGATGAATTTCGCTGTGATAAGCAGGTAGAAAGGGAGCTTCTCACAAGTCTAAGCGACGAATAGTCACGTCGGTCGCCGTCAAGGCTGCTAATAATTGTCGCCGTGACGCCGATTTCCCCGCGGATATCGGGCTAGTGTCCCCCACACGCTGAGCGTCGTCTGACGCTTTTGACTCATCGGGAGGATGGGTTGGGTCTGCCATTTGGAATGTGTTATATGGAAGTAAAACGAGAGAGAGAAAAAAAAGGCAAAGAAGAGAAAGACCAGCTTCTCGGTGCAGAAAGGAATAAGATAATAAGCGTATCACGGAAATCGCGCGACGGAAGGAACCGAGGCTCGGAACAAGGTTGGGACTTCCTCACTCGGCGAACTCCACATGAAAGTTGATCTCACCCTCGTGAGCGTCCAATTCTTGACACTTTTTTATTATTATTTTTTATCAAAAAAAATAAAAAAAAAATAATCACTTTGTCGCTTTTTTTATTTCTCTCCGCGCATGCTCCTGTTGGTACTTCCGGTTGAGGATCTCCGAGGTGTGTACACCTAATTGATGAATCATGACGGCGTTGGTAGGCACAGTCCATCTGGCACAGCAAGCATGACACCCATTTATTAGAAATAGGCCTGCGTCCGTGGGTGATGGCGCCTGTTCTGGTTCGATTGCCATTGTGGATTTGTGGGAACTTCCCTCGCGAATTGCCTTCTGTACCCAAGTCTCGAGGACTTTGATCAACATCCCGAAGGGGCAGGTCGGCATCGTACGCTGAGATGCAGGTCAAGATCTGTTGCGTAGTCCCGGCGGATCACCTGGGCGCATCCTCAGGCAGGAACTGCCCGAACGTAACGTAACCGGTGTCGCGGTGATTGCCATATTTTGTCGGGGCGCGAGATGCTCGCATGAGAGAGGAAAGGCGGCGAGTCCAGAGTCCAGACTGACTACCCAGACAAAGCCCACCAACATCCCTGTTATCTTTTTTGATGAGGCAGACAAGGTGTTAAAGCGACAGACTCTGTCCGAATCTGATAACCTTGATGTCTCGCCTTCAACCTCATCTTCGATCTCAACCGCACTACATCACGCTCACCACCGCTCTCATCTCCACCTTCACCGCTACGCTCACTCAACTAGCCTTTCTCGGGAACCGAGAGAGGCTAGGAGAAGCAGCAGGAAGGGACTGTATTCAAATATGTCAGCCTCAGATACTATTCAATATGTGATCAATCGCTCTACTCACTTGTCTTCCGACGGAAGCCTCGAAGCTCCGTGGGAATTGACAACTCATCCTCCATATCTGCCTAGTTCCTTGTTAGCCATGATATATTCACGATGCTATATGCAAGCACTTACCCCGGCCCAGGATCGACCAAGTGGATCGGCGGCCTGCTATTTGATATTGTTAACACTCGACTTCTGCTACTTCATCTCGACTCACAAGTCCACCCAGTATAAATTCATGGGTCTGATGTCGACTGGGCTCAACGAGGGATCATATGACCCGATGGAAAACGCGTTGAGAATATCAACCGTGGGAATGACTTACCAACGGCACTAGAGGATGAGTGAGGGACTCCGGCACCTCATCAATTCCAAGGAGTGGATCCTCGAAGATGGTGGGGAGAGGGTTCCTATACTCCCGGAGAGGATTCCTGAACGGCCTCTTCTTCCACTTTGGGGAGGTCGCAACGGTTTTTCTCTCGTGGATGCTGGGAAGAGGCTTGGCGGGCCCCCTCTCCGGCTTGGAAAAGCCCATGGTGTTGGGCAGAGAGAGAAAAGAAAAGAGAAGAAGAAAAGAAAAGAGAAGAAGAAAAAATTGTTTATGGGATCCCAGATGTGGTTCAGGTGGATTGGTACTTTGGGGCTGGACACACGGCGAGAAAGAAGGAAGAAGACTGGATTGTTGAAACTTGCATGATGAAACAATCCACCTCGCCGGCGACTAAGCGTGAACGGCCTCGAGAAGTCGGCAAATATACACTCGTATCGAGCCCCTACTCTCTTACTACGATCACGCTACGATCTCTACAATGCCCGTCAAGCGGGACTGTCTCGACTCGAAGACATGCCTCTTAATCAAGCGTGGCCTGTGCTATCTGGGCAATTCCCTCGATCCATGCTGCTTTTTTGCATACATGAGCAGATAGTATGCGAGAGTGTTTGGTGGTACTTGGAACGTTGCCGGTTTCAAATTGCTATGAGCCTTAAACCTCATGCAGGCCACTGTCATGAACTTAGTACATAACAATAGTCATGCAGAAATATCATTAGCCATGTATGATATTAGACGGCTATTCACAGCAGAGAGCTTTTGAGTGTGACAAGGTCAACTCCGAACTATGATATGCACCAGTTGACCTTACAGGATATTTGTGAATCTGCCTGAAATCAATTTTTATAGAGACATATGGTACGTGTAGGTATACTATGCACTGGACTAGTATGCACATAGTACTAAGCCGGGGGAATTCCCGATTTTCCGGAGTCAGAATTCCGAGCCGCGGCAATTACAATAGTAACAGTACAGAAATATTGGAAATGTAGTTTTAAATAAGTCCATAGGTTAATTAAATCATTAGAATAAAGCAATGAATTTTGAAGTTTTTTAACTACAGGAATATGTATAAAAGTTCCCTCCAATATTGTGTCGGAGATTTCCGAGAGGGCAAGTGGATGTGATGGATATCGCCGTCAGCCCCATACAACCCATACAACCCATATAACCCATACAATACAACAAAACCCCTAAAAATCCCCCCATCTGCCGACTCCAGAAACCGACCGCTTTTATTACTTTACTCTCCCCCCACCGCCTTATTCCCCAGATCTTCTTCTTATTCCATACTGGTCCTTTAAAAAAAGTATTGGACTTTAGGTACGTGGGTCTCTTTTTTTATGCATATATTTTTTTGGCTTCATAATTTCTGTGGACTACAGCTGTTAAGGGGAAGAAGAGAGAAAACAAGCCTCGGATGCTAGAGATTACTACACTCGGCCCAGCCCCCTCTTGCTTCCTGGCCCAATTTCCATAAACAAACACGTCCCCCCCCGTCCCGCCCCAACTTTCTTACCTTATCGTTGGATTTTTATCGATAATTTAAATCCATTGAAAACTAATAGTCTCTTTCTAGGCGCATTTGGGTCTTTCTTTGCTTGAGCTTTTCCTTTAGCCCATCATGTCTGTCAAGTTTCAAGAGGAGACTATCCGCACCGTCACTGGCGGCAAGCCAGAGGACTTGGTGCACCGCGTCGGCGAGCGATTGACTGGCGGAAACACCACTACCGGTTACCTCCAGGTATGATGCCCTTTCTTTACTGATTTCTTTGAATAGATTGATTGGTGAAAGCCAATTCAATCCATTTCATTTCCCGACATTCCATGCTGATCCGAGGAATGTTTATCGCAGGCCTACCTCCGTCAGCTCCAGCACAACCCGCTGCGCACCAAGATGCTCACCTCCGGTGTGCTCTCGGGTCTTCAAGAGCTCCTCGCCTCCTACCTGGCTAAGGATGTCGGCAGGCATGGCCACTACTTCTCCTCGCGCATCCCTAAGATGTCGCTCTACGGCATGTTCGTCGCCGCACCCCTCGGCCACGTCCTCATCGGCATCTTGCAGCGCATCTTTGCCGGCCGCACCAGTCTGAAGGCCAAGATCCTCCAGATTCTGGTCAGCAACTTGATTGTAAGTCATCCCATCTCCACTGCTCGGTTTTTGCGACCGTCGGGCGTCGCGCGCAATGAATACCCAACCCAATTCCCCCCCCCCCGGATACGGAAACGGACACGGAAATGCTAACCCGTTCCGCTTTACCCGATAGATCTCCCCCATCCAGAACTCCGTCTACCTGTGCTCCATGGCGGTTATCGCTGGTGCGCGTACCTTCCACCAGGTCCGCGCTACCGTTCGCGCCGGCTTCATGCCCGTCATGAAGGTCAGCTGGGTTACCTCCCCGCTGGCTCTGGCCTTTGCCCAGAAGTTCCTCCCCGAGCACACCTGGGTGCCGTTCTTCAACATCCTCGGTTTCTTCATTGGAACCTATGTGAACACCCACACCAAGAAGAAGCGTCTGGAAGCTCTGCGCAAGGTGAGATAAATATGCAATTCTGCCTTCCCATGTGAACTTTTTGAATTGCCAGCTAATTTTGTTCCAGCGCTATGACCAGCGCGACCAGCGCGACTCACGCCGGGACTATGAGAAGCGCGACTACCCTTAGAGGATTTCCAGTCGCTCTTCACTACCCATCCTGCAGACTAAACTATGAATGTGGAACCACATTCTTGTCCGCATCGAATGAGCTGGATTCGTACAGTGACAGCATCTATTCGATTATTTCCGCAGATATCTATTCCCCCTCCTTTTCTTTTGTGTGATGTCCTTGTTTTATTTCTTGTTTCTGGTGTTTGATCCCTGTGTACACATCCTTGCATTTTGGTATACGTCAAATATCTTTCTTACATTGATACTTATTCAATTTTATGACGAATGGAATTCCCGATACATTTCAATGCTTAATGTTTCAAATTCTTCCGCAATACACAATTGATGATGAACTTGGTAGGTAAGGCTATGCGATCTATTGATCCCAGCAAGCAAAAGAAATTCCCCAGGCTTTCAGTCGGACCCACTCTTAAACATCAAACGTTCAAGTTTGCCCAAGCGAATATTTACATTTACACCCTACACATGATGTCAATATGTGAACTGTGGCGGGTATCCTACAAGTTGACCGTTAAGGACAGCGGCTTTGGAGCAACCAAGAAAATGGATTAATAAATGTTATTTGTTCTTCAAGAAGACGGCTATCAATGTTGGCTAAAAACTACCAAGTCATCCCTCAAAACCTAGCCATGTTCCACGATAGGAACCTTGCACATGTGAAGTCACCCGAGCAGAAATTTAAACCAACCAGACTCACAAGAGCCGGATGATGATTATGCTTTCAGATTACATCTCGGTGCGGTCTCTAGATCCCCGGTCAGGAGTTCACATCATCCATAATTTCATCCCCCGGAGGAGTCTTTGCTCTCTTCTCCTGCACGAAAGCCACAAACTCATCGATGATGGCTGGCCATGCCTCATCCACACTCCAGAAGCTTAATTTCTCATCTTCGATCGCCTTGCGCAGAAAAACTTCAAGCTGCTGCCACAGATCCTTATTGATAGCCCTTGCGTTCCGCTGCTGCAGGAACTCAACCCACCAGTCCAGCCACGGAGTGACCGAAGTATTGGCCTGAATACCGCCAGTTGCGCGGTCGAAGAAAAGCTGCCACTGCTCGATGGCGATATCGAGGCCCAAAGTCCGGGCGCCTGGAAGACGGCAGAGGTTAAATGAGTAGCGGTAGATGTAGCGAAACAGGGGGTGCTCCACTGCAAATCTTGTGCGGAGGCTATCCATATACGTTCTCATCTGATCAATGGTTTTGCATCTGGAATTTGGGATTTGGAGTTAGTATAATGGGTGGATGTATGTAGTATGATAGGATGAAAAGAACAGGGAAAGAAATTCGGGGGTGAAAAAAGCATTCGAGGACCAAAGAGTGCGGGGATGAAGAAGAAGAGCAAAAAGGCAAGATGCAGACATACTTGCGCAGCTTCCAGCCGTTCACGAATCCGGCCCTGGTGAATTCACCTAGCGAAGGGCATTGGCAGATTTCCGCGACCAAGAGGACTGCGACGTTGTCAAGTGGAACATCGATATCGGTGAGGAAGGCCATGGCGCCTTCAATGCCGAAGATGTCCTTTGGATCAGAGGCAACTATTATGAGATTAGCATCTTAACTGGAGATGGGGATCGATGAGATATTGATATCAAGTGGGACCTACCTCGGTACTTATCGAAGATCTTGTTCAGTGGGGCAATAAACTCTCTCCTTTTGCTGGCATTGGCCTCGTAGAACCTAGATCATATCTGCTAGTGAGTAAAAGAATTGACCAGCAAGCAATTTATGTTGTGAGAATAATTCCAGTATTCAAGTTCCCGAGGGAGTCGGTGTACTGGTCTTGGAAGTATTCACAATGCGAAAGCCGCTGAAGATCGAGACAAAAAAAAAGATAATACATATGCTCTCTCTGTACATCTTATTTTCCGGAATAGGCAAGATGACAAAATGCACAGCGCAGGAGGAAGTCAGAAAGTAAAACTTACAAGGCCATTGCTCGCTGGATATCATAATTGGCATCATGCATGTACTAAGAAGGAGAGAAAGAGAGAGAAGACCCGTCAGTAAGAGTCCATCGAGGTATATGATATGCATGGGGGCTTAAATTGAATGATGGATCATGCAAGCCATAAATTAGGAACGTTGGAAAGAACATACAACTCCAGCATCATTAGTACTCTCACAGTGGACAGCAACAGAGTGGAACTGCTCGCATGCCAATTGCTGCCCCGCCGTCAGGTTGGGGCGCACGGGTCCCAAGCGCATTTGGGATGGCATGGTGAAATTGATATTGAACCCGCAGATAAGCGGAACGGGATGTGGAATGAGAAGGCGGAATGTCGGAGATAATCGGAGTTAAGGAGTGGAAATTGGAAGAGGAAAGAGTTTCTATGTGTGGGAGATGCGCCTTTGGGTAATGTCGCTCAAGGGTACTCAAAGTCCCTGCACCGACATTGTACGCTTGCTTGAACTTGTCGTGTTCCCCCGCGGGATTACTCAGCGATGGCCTCAGGCGGCTTATCTTATCGTACTATGGGATCCTCTTGTTCTTTACGTTTAGCGAGATCAAGCCTGTCTTGATAGCCTCTGTTTATGATGATCATTGAGCTAGGTATGACGAATATAGTATCTTATCAGTGTGCAAATGGTAGTGATTGCATATATCATTGTTTTATTGACAGTGTTTTGGCTCAAAGTCCAGATTTGTGAAGTTTTGTGAACGTTCCTTCAAGTTATCTGACCACCATCTTATTTGATACAAGAGAAAAACCCCATACCGAAGTGGAATAAGACTTTTTATATTGACATCTAATGACTCCATAAACTCCAGTTTCCGGTTCAACCAATGCTCCTTTAGGTGGTGAAAAGGGTGTCCTCCTGTTAAACGTTAGTAATAGTTCATATAATAGATAGCTCATCTTGTCTATCAGGCAGGGGCCACATGCCTCTCTCAAATATTCTCCTGCATAGGATATTAGCACATGAAAAAAGACTTAAATAGGGGTGGGTCCAAAACTTACCGACGTCTGCTTGCCGGAAGAGAGCAATGGCAGTAGGATCAAGTTTGCGAATCTCAGCAGTGGAGCGAGCAGTCACTGTTTGGGATATTAGCAGAGTGTTTTTTTAGGAGAGAGCAGAAGATGACCAAACATACCTCCGAAGCCCTGTTTAAAAGAGAGAGAAAAGTTATAATCAGTGTTGAGTTTTGTTAGTGATTGTTTAGTTCAACATACCAGAGGGGTATCTAGAGACACGAGAAATTAGTCAAGTCCATAAAACAATGGGAAATAGTGCGACATACCATCCATAGAATATACAATACAGCCAGAATGCTCTGGCGCATCCTCACTCCAGCGAGCAATGTGGGCGCGAACGACGTTGGAACCGTAAAGGAAGGGCACTGTAAACAACAACCATCAGCATGAGAATCTCCACCATAGATTCGTTGGTCTGGGACATACTCTCTCCATTAGGCTTAATCCAAAGGCGGTATCTGGCGTGGGGAGCGATCACGTCGAGGCTGGTCAGGGCAAGACGGAACTTGCCAGTCTTGGTGACTAAAAGAACGAAAGAAAGTCAGATCCAAAGGTTCAAGACATCGTGGGCGGAATAGCTGAAGAATAGGTAAGACTCACATTTGCCAATCATTGTTCCGACACTCAACAAGCTAGCGCGAGGAATAGAAACAGCCAAATTGGCGAGTTTTAAAGGCATATAGAAGACTCGGTCTTTCTGTATGCGGAAGACCATGCGGCCTCCCTCTCCATCGACGCCATCCACAGCAGAAGTGGGGGCAACAAGCTGTGACAAAGAAGAGCCGGTGTAATTGGCGATCTTGGTGAAAAGAGTCTTGGTTTCTTCCTCAGTAAGGGAACGCATGATGGGCGAAAGATGGTTGTTGAAAGATGGAGATAAGTTTCGATAAAATCTCCTAGTGGAGAACTCAGGAAAAAATGCGGCAGAAATAATTTTTAGTCCGCACCGCCTTTCTTCGCCGCAAAGCTTTTGCGCTCTCCGACTCCCGCAAATTTACTATCTCAAAATCAAAATCACAAAAATGGCACGCAGTCAAACGTCAAAGAGAAGGAGATTGAGTCCTCCTGGTGATGGAGGCAAGGGCGAATTGTACACCAACGACGGCGAGTGGGATATCGAGCAAGAGTACGAGCGACGCCCGCGCAAAACGAACAAAAAAGACAGCGAGGTCACACGATTGCCCATCAAAACCTCCGAAGGTTTCGTCCAGGCCAAAGATGAAGTAGAGGAGCCGGCGGATGAAAGCGACAGCTTTTTGGGAACCGATGATGAAGATGGGTCCGGCGAGGAGGAGTCCGAAGAAGAGGAGGAAGAGGAGCAAAAACCCAAGATCCCTGTGAAGGTCCAAATCATGCAAGCAAAGGAAGACTTGGCCCGGATAGCCACTCAAATCAATGAGGATCCTGAAGAGAACGTCGCTTTGTTCAAGACCATGGCCGAGATTGCCGACAAACCAGACTCGCCTCTCACGGTGAAGAAATTGGCCCTCGCGGCTCAGGCTGCTGTCTACAAGGATATTATTCCTGGATATCGCATTCGTCCTCTGAGCGAAGAAGACAAGACTGCCAAGGTTTCAAAGGATGTGCGCAAGCTGCGTGATTTTGAGCAGGGCCTTGTGGCTGGATACAAGAACTATGTCAACAAATTGGCTATGCTGGCCAAGCCTGGCCGGAACCAAACAAGCGCCAGAGATGCCAGCCTCAAAAGCATGGCTATCAACTGCGCTTGCAGCTTGCTTCAGGCTGTGCCTCATTTCAATTTCCGAACCGAATTGATTAAGATTATCATCAACCGACTTGCACGAAGAATTGTGGACCCGGATATGGCCAAATGCCGTGAGACTGTGGAAGATGTCTTCGCCAAGGATATTGATGGTGTTGTCTCTCTTGAGACCGTCCGTTTGCTTTCCAAGATGATGAAGGCCAGAGACTTCCGCATCCACGAAAGTGTGCTGGATACTTTCCTCCACCTACGTCTACTGGGTGAATTTACTTTCAAGGCCTCACAAGACAGCATCGACCGCGAAGAAGAAGACACTGAGCAAATTCGTGGCAAGAAGCAAAAGCAAAAGCGTCAATTCCGTACGAAGAAGGAGCGCAAGGTTATGAAGGAGCGCAAGGTGGTCGAGAAGGACATGAAACAGGCAGATGCACTCGTCTCGCACGAGGAGCGTGATAAGAACCAGGCCGAGACTTTGAAACTTGTGTTCGGTAACTACTTCCGCATCTTGAAGCAGCGGATTCCCCACTTGATGGGTCCCGTTCTGGAGGGTCTGGCCAAGTACGCCCGTCTCATCAATCAGGATTTCTTCGGAGATCTGTTGGAAGCCCTGAAGGATCTCATTGGACACGCCGAGCGTGAGGATGAAGGAGAGGAGGAAGATGAAGATGAGGAAGAGGATGATACCAAGGAAGGTGCTATTTCTGAAGCCGCCAGCCGTGACTCGCGCCGCGAGACCCTCTTGTGCACAGTCACTGCATTTGCTTTGCTGGATGGCCAGGATACTGCCAAGGCTGCAACAACTCTCCACTTAGACCTGAGCTTCTTCATGAAGCACCTCTACCGCTCCCTTTACGCCTTATCTACCAACCCAGAAGTCGAGTTCAACCCCAATACCTCCCTGCGTCTGCCCGATCCGAATTCCCCCGAAGAGTCGTCCAGAATCCGCTCCAAGAACAAGGTCAATTTCCAGACTCCCATGGTCTTGCTTCTCCGTTGCCTCCAGTCGACACTGCTATCCCGCGCACACGGTAACCCACCCCCAGTTCGACTTGCCAGTTTCTCCAAGCGTCTCATGACCTCCACTCTCCAACTTCCCGAGAAGTCTGCTCTCGCCACACTTTCTCTCCTGCACCAGGTCTCTAGGCACCATGGGCGTCGCATCTCTCCTCTGTGGCACACGGATGAGCGCAAGGGTGACGGTGTGTTTAACCCATACTCCACTGATATCGAGGGTTCAAATGTGTTTGCTGGATCGGTTTACGAGGGCGAATTGTTACGGCAACACTACTGCCCGCAGGTCCGCGATGCAACCATTGACATTGAGAAGATGCTTCTTTCTGCCAAATAGACGATTTTGTGTCCATTGTGAATGTTTATAGAGAAGGCTGGTTACGATATTCTTACTTTGAGGATGTAAATTTCAAAAGCGATTCATATTTTTGTGGCTATCTTGGTTCTTCAATCATTAATGGTAAAAAATATTGCACGCAAATTCGAACGCTTGATCAGATGAGAACTGTAGTCTCTTTCAACTCCTTTCAACCCCTTACAACTCTTCCTCGTCTGCACACATCCCAGTAGCTCATGTCCGAGCATAGTCTTCCAGTCCACAACTCACCACGACGTACATCATCTCCCCGCGTTAGCAAATAAAACACAGGGCGAACTTTCAGATCCTTACAACTCTTCCCCGTCTGCACACACTCCAGTAGCTCATGTCCGAGCATAGTCTTCCAGTCCACAATTCACCACAACACACTTCATCTTCCCGCATTAGCAGATAAAACACAAGGCGATCTTTCAAATCCTTACAACTCTTGCTCGTCTGCACACACTCCACTAGCTCGTGTCCGAGCATAGTCTTCCAGTCAACAATTCACCACAACACACTTCATCTTCCCGAACGTTAGCAAATAAAACAAAAGGCGACGTGGCAACCTCTGTGGAAATTGATACAAAATGATCATTTGAAGGTTGATCAATCGGACTTGGTATCAGGAACAGAGACATGGTCCCATTCCTGTAGGGTATCTGTCGAATGGACATCCTTTCGAACATCCTCGCTGCACCGATGAACGACAGTATCCGGCGACACACTCTCAACAACACACCCACGGTCATTCACTGTAGGGGTAACATCTCTAACCGAACGAACTTTATTGACGGATTCCAGGTCAGGGCGAGGCTCGGCAAACGCAGAAACAGAGCCATCAAGAACATTTTGCTCCGCATTGTTCTCGAATGTCTCCGTGGCAGTCTCATAGGAACTGAAAGATTTATCATTTTCAGTCCGAGATCCGGCTCGGAGCGCAGGGTGAGTGGCGAACTTATGATCTTGCGAAACATGTGGGAAAGGGGTAGGAATACGCTCAATAGAGCGGGCGTGTTCAGCATTGCGCGGGCTAAAAGAAGTGCGAGGGATAGCCGGCAGAGGAGGAGTAGAAGAGCGAGATCTGGTGGCTATTTCCTCAGGGTTTGTAGCATTCGACTTTGAACGGCGACCGCGGGAAGGCCAGCCAAACCTGCTATTGCTGCTGCCACCACTGGAAGCAGTGTCGCTGACATCGCGGCGACGAGTGCGGATGCTAAACAAGTTCCATTTCTTCACGTCATCGTTGTTCTTGGGCTTAGCGAGGGGGGACTTTTCCTTGGTGTTCTTGATATCTGGTGAGCTGGACGTCATATCTTTGATTCCTTTGATAATCCCCTTTCCAGTAAGAGAAACACTGCGTGGCATCATACCAACTACCTTGCTATCCGACTTTGGGAGTCGTTGGCCACGGATAGGGGTTATGGCGACATCCATGGCAGCAGTGCTGACCCTAGGGGCGGTACTGGCCTTTGGAGTGAGCTGAAGTTGCTTTGGAGTAGTCGGGGTATTTCTTGGAGGGACTGGAGTATGCTCCAAGGCAGCCGGGTGCCTCTTGGGTGTTGCAAGAGCTTCTTCGGGAGAAGACAGAGGGCCACATACGGCCGAATAGATCAAGGGCTCGGTGCTGTCAAGGCTAGAGTAGCTTACTTGGGGTGTGACACCTGCAGATACGAAAGAAGCATTGTCCTGGAAGGTCATTGAGCTACCCTGGTGAGCCTTCATGTATGCGATTTCCCTTTCAATGTCCGCATTTTTCTGCATGTGGCCATGGATAAAGCTCTGGTTATCATTGCATATGTGCTTTGCAATAATTTTTTCAGTTGTCAGCTTCAGTTCACCATAAGATATGGTGAGAGAGCGAACTTCGTTCTGCAGTTCATCGATAACCCTGTTCTCAAAGTCGCTCAGCCGTTGCTCCATGACGCCGATTTCAAGACGGATTTCGAGATGGAACTTCATCATCTCCCGGGAGATTTGGCATTGCTTTGAGAAAAGATCCGAATTGGCACGACTCAAATCACCATTGCTTTCAATTTGATTCTGAAGTTGATCGCCAACCCAGGCGCAAAGCTCCTCAATCTTTTTGCTCATAACGGCAACCCCAGTATCTGTTCTTTGTTGGATGGATTTGATCATATCCAGAATGTCATCAAGTTGGTGGACAAAGATTCGACTCCGTTTTGGATTTTCATCGTGCGTGGTCTCGTTCAGCGGGAGATTCGACTTCTTCAGACGCTCCTTGAATGACGGAAGATAGTTGGGGAGAGATTCAATGGGTGATTCATTGTTGTCATATGCACCGGCAGTAAGTGGAATATTCTTCTGCTCATTACCACTGGAGATTGGTCGGTACGAATCATCAAACCAGCTGCCTGGAAGATATTTCACTTTACCTTCTCTCTCAGTCAAGTCGCTAATATTGGGAGGCGAGTCCTTTGTGACGGGGTAATTTGGCACAGGTGCAGTATTGGGAAAGGAAGGCAGCCTGGTTGGAGTTTCGCCAATAGAAGGAGGAATGGCAACTCCATGACGGCGTCTTTCATGAGTAATTGGAGGGAAGGGAGAGGTGCAAACTACCGGGTTTTCATTCTCTTCAATGGTCGACGTGATTGTGGAAGACGAAGCTCGACTTCCCGATAGACTGGCTCGTTGGCTAGTTGGTTTGACGAGAGAAGATGTAGGTCTTGCACTGGAGAATGTCCCCGAGGAAGGCAGAGGAATTCTCTTGGCGGAGGGCTGCCGGGGCTTCACTGGAGGAGCTTGTAGAGGTATGGGTGGTAATATGTCACTTTTCTTAATTGGGTGGGTCTTGGTGTGTAGGTTGGATCCCTGACTGCTTGAGCTCGACCCAGTTGGAATTCCATTAGGATACTCATGAGGGCTTGAATTGTTGGAATGAGCAGGTGAAGCATCCTTGAGGGCTTCCTTCCGTAAGTCCTTGAAGCTCAATTTTGACTTGATCATCTCAAAACGCGACCTCTTCCTGCCTTCAGGGCTATCCTGAAAGCCTATGGGCTCGGGTGTGGTGTGTGCCAGAGACGAAATAGGATCACTAGCCAAGCGTTTGCGCAAAGTATTGGGTCTTTCAACTTTATCTTCACAAGTATTTGAGCAATTGTTAGAATCGGTTTTCATGTGACGAGGCTTAGGCATGGGAATTGCGAGACCCTCCTCATAATCGAGGCTTGACATTTTGCGAAGCACTGGAGGAGGGCGTGGAACATTTTCTTCAGGGCTGCGGGAAGCTGAGCGGGCTGAAGGTGATAAATTTGTCAGTCGAGTTTATTCAAATTTCAGATATCACGAGCGTGAGAAATCGAGTTATTGGAAGTAAACACGGATACACAAGCTTACCACTGGCTCGACGAGGAAGACTGCTTCCATTGGCAGGAATAGGCTTCAGCAGAGAGAAGGCATTCCCAGGCTGGAATTTGGTTCCAGATTGGAGGAGGGATGCCCGCATATCAAGGCCTAGTCCATCAAGGTGAGAACGAGTAACAGTGGGACTTCGCACAGGCATTTGATTTCCCGGGGGAGGTTCACCAGAAGACGCATTGTTGACTTCAAATGACTTCTGACGGTCAGTCATTTGGTCGGGGGGCTTTTCATTCTCGTTTTGCATTGTTGATGTTGTTAAATCCGATACCAGTAGGATGATCTGCTTTGGGGACTGGAAAGGAACGACAATTTAGTTGATGCAAAAGAGCGTGAAATTGAAATAGGATTGGGGGGAAGGAGGGGAGAGGAAAAGAGGGATGAGGGAGAGATGAGGGAGAGAATAATTGAAACAAGTTACCAGTGAGAAAAATATTGGAGACAAAATTCAATCACATGAGGTGTTTGCCAATTAACTGAACCCTCTTAGCTCCGTCCACTTTATATAACAGCGAGTCAACGTTTCTCAACTTCGATCTTTCTCTACCTTGACCATCAACATTCTTGAATCTTGATTCCGTTTGCCCAATAGCTTCGTCTTACGGCATATTTCCAATCTCGTTACACTTCGCTCAATCAACTGAGCTGAGCCTTACAGTTTCCAGAGGCAACTCAAGCAAGTCATATCATTTCTCTTTCAACGTCTTAACCGACTTACTGACTCTAACTGCCCAAGTCCAGTTCTGGCTGCCAACCATGTATCTTGATCAACCTTCCAATCAGTCCCCCAACCAATCCCCCAACCAATCTGCTATTCAACCCAAGCCTTTTAGCCAGACTCCTGGCAATGAAACAATGACTCAACCGTCACCTTCCACAGAGCTCGAGAGTTCTTTGGAAACAAACGGTTATTTCGATATTGAGGATTCTCTCAAGATGAATCCTGCCATGGAACACGCAAAGACAGTTCAACCGGAAGCTCCTGAGAACCTCGAAGCTGACAAACCTAAGGGCACTACAGAGGTGAAAGTCGGAAACGATACTCGGGCACCTACTGAGCCTCATATCACCAATGATTCTCCCAAGATTCCCGAAATCTGCGGAGTCAGTGATGAAACAATGCCTCAGATCCCTGAGTCGGAAATTAACCCACCCGATTCCGATGCTCTTCCACAGGCTCAATCCCCAGTGAGGAAAGCTACGCAAAAGACGGGAGTCACCCCAGAGCCAAATGGTTCTGGTGACAAAGTTCCTACAAGCTCCGAGTCTAAAGAACAGCCCGCGTCTCAAGAAAAGGAAGCATTGACTACCGCAGCTTCAAAGGAGATCCTGGACAAAGGCAACACAGTTACTGAAGCTTTAGAATCAGAGAAGCCTAAGGCTCTAGCCAAACCCAAGGCCTCGGCCAAACCAAAGGCTCCTCCGAAACCAAAAGCTCCTCCAAAACCCAGATCCGCCTTAAAGAGCAAGGCTTCTGCGGCAGCCAAAGAGACCGAAGATTCTCCAAGCAATGAAAATGCAAAGGAACCCAGTCAAGCTAAAAAGCAGCCCAGAGCCAAAGCTGCCCCCAAGCCCAAAGTCCCCGAAAAGCCCAAGTCTCCTGTCCTGGAAGAGGTGATTGTGGAAGATGAAGCCCCATCTCAACCCAGGGACTCGACTCCGGCTACCAAGCCTGCTCCTAAGAGGAAGCCCAGGAAGAGCAAAGCAGCAGTCTTATCATCCGAGCCAGATGAGCTTGAGACTATCCAGCAGCCCAAGGGCCCAGCTTCTTCCAAAAAAGCACCAGCTGGTGAAAAAGTGGCAAATAAGCCGCAGCCAAAGACTCCCAAGCCAGCCGCCAAGCGCAAGACTGCCGGTATCTCTACGGAAGTCGACTCCGGTCCCACAGTTCCTAAGAAGCGCAAAGTCACTTTTGAAGTTCACGGGGCGATTAGCCTCAATCCTGACCACTCCCTAGTAAAGGAGCTCAACGATGTGACAAAACTGATGTCGGAGGTTGAGGCAATTGACAGGGAGCTTGGATCACCAGAGGCGAAAGTCGTTACGGAAAAGATGCGTGATCGACGCCGCCTAGTTGACCAAATTGATCATAAGAAGGAAGTTATTTCATATGGGATTTACATGCAGCCCAAGAGTGTCCAGACTCTGCTAGTTGAAGCATACCGGGAGAATTTCGATGAAGATCCTTTCCCTCGCATTTGCGATACAGACTTTGACTCTGATGACGTGGATCCTCCAACTCCCCAAAACTGATGTCTTGCGTTCTTGAACTTGCGAATTACTGAAGGATCGTTTATTATTTTTCTTGGCAGTATCATTTGGTTTTCTTAATCTGTACTTTTATGGGGCCGATGGTTATTGTTCCTAATATCTACTTATGAGGGGTTGATTTGCTTAACAAATTGCTGTACTTGACAAGGTTAAAAAATTGAAAATGAAATTATTCGAGACATTCCGCAACTGTAGCCAAGCTTTGAACCGCGAGTTGAAGCAATCCCACTGAATCTTAGAATATTACTCATGATGTATGATGAGCCGTGGGGTTCAAAGGAGCATAGGTATGCTTACCTGGGCAGGATCCCGAGGGCACTTGGGAGTTTACTTAATTAGGAGGATTTTGTACCTACTAGTAAGCACTAGAATTGACATAGCAAACTTGGACTTTCAATAAGGAAGAGTATAGTAGATGTCATACATATGTAAGCAGTACTTGTGCACGGTATCTACTGAGTACTTGAGAAGGGTTACATACCCAGAACTTATTAGTACTTGCCAGTGAGACAGGCATTGCAGTACTCTACTCAGTACCTACTAGTAGTAATTGCACATCAAACGATCGTCCAAATAACGGGAATGGCTTCAAGTCTAGTAAATTCAAAAACATCTCTAAAAACTTTATAATATAGCCCTCCAATAGCCTGGGTTCTCTATCAACAGGGAAAGGACAGAAACCATTTTCATCAAACCCAAATCTTCCAGCATCTGAAATATCGTGGGAATCATCGGTTGCACAGCGTGGCATTCTCCAAATGTTCAATCACATTTGGTGCTAATTGAATCAAGAAATTTAACACTTGCCACCATCAATCTCGGTGTAGTCACCGCACTCGGTACCAGTAACATTCTTGCCACCAGTGGAGGTGAGAACATTGGTGTAGTAAGGGTAGTGGTGAGCAGAAGTGTTGATAGCAACCTGGACCCAAGCGAAGATACCATCCTCAATCTTGTCACCAAGGTAAGCATAGTTAAGAACCGGGTCGGAGGTAGTAGATCCCTCTGTCTCCTGCTCAAAGACACGGTCGACGCTGTTATGGGTCTGAGGAATCTTGTTGGTGTTGTAGGGGTAGGTGGACTCGACCTTCTCGATAAGATCCTGATCGTAGAAGAACTGTCCAATGTGGGGGGTGTAGCCTCCGGCAAGGGTGTTGTTGGGAAGCAAGGTAGTGTTGACGTGTGCAACGACGTGGTGGTGGGTGGTGCGGCCATCGTAGTGACCGGGGAATAGAGTCATGAAAGTAACAACGCCATCCTCGTCGGTACGCTGGACACCACGCAGGAAAGTGGTATCGTGGTTGGAGAGGTCGCTGGGGTTTCCGTTGCCCGAAGCGACGAGACCGGAGTAGACACCGGTGGCATTGCAGCCCCAAATTTCGGCGAACATGTCGGTGATGGGCTCGCAGGTCTCAACGTCGATGTACTAGTTCATGAAAAGGTCAACTTCAATGCCAATATGGAGATCTCGATCGAGGGGTCGTTTCTCACCTGCTCCTCAATGATTACTGGAACACCGGGCTGGCTCTCCAGGATGTTGGAGCGAAGACGTTCTCCAACAACCCAGTAAGGACCACTCTCGCCCTCTGGGTTGAGTGGAATGCTAGTAGCGGACCACAAATCCTCAAAGGGAGAGTTGAGCTTGACGTTCTCCTCGTAGTGAGAAGTGTTAAGCACCTTGCTGGTGTCCTTCTTGTGCAGACGGCGGCGATGCATGTAAATGGTTGCCTGGCGGCGAGCAATGTTGCGCTGGTGAGCACCGGTGTTCTCCCAGTGCAAAGCACACCCCTCTGCGGAGCGACGGACGTTTTGCTTGTATGCCTTCAACTCAGGAGAAGCGTCTTCCTCGTGGTGTCCTGGGTGAGCAGTAACCATGAGGGGGCCACCAATGGCGGCCAACGTGAGGAGGCGAGTCAATTGCATTGTGATGAAGAGTATTCTCAAAGAAGTTTCCCAAGATTGTTGTGAGAGTGAATACTGCTATCGAGCTTGATCAATGGTGAATTGGGCACCCTTTTATATTTCTCGACAGCCTCGATGGTTATCCATATTCAATCCTTCAGGTAGTGTCTAGGGAGAATGAATAGCCGTCAGCGACAATCTTTACCTATGCTGTACTCAGTGTTGGAGCATTGTGTAAAATGCCAAGATGGAAGTCATCATCGGCGAGTTTCACTCCAAAATGTGGTTGGCAATCGGGAGTAAAGCTTGCCAATCTCAATTAAAACAGTAAATATGATTGGATTTCTATGAGTTAGCTTGCCAATCGTGATCGTGCGATTGGATGTGATGGACCCTTCCTGATCCTTCCTTTCATGTGTAGTCTCCAGTGCTGGGTCACGATAACTCCGACGGGAGAGAAGGATCGGTCTTTATGCGCCAAGACTTTATAGAGGCACTAAGCATGTGGCGAGCGCTGTATGTTACGTGGCCCAGTGATTGCGGGTTAACAATGAATACTAGTAGCCTGTCATGGGTCCAGCAATACTCCGTCAGCAATTAGTAGGTCCACCGACGGCGAAGATCAACAGATCATTCGGACTAATCCGAATCTCGGCTACCCGTCCCCGTGTTAATATCCAACTCGGGGACTTTTCAGCGCCATGCCCGGTCGGCTATTTTTCGAGACTTCGGGATCTACAGATTCATTCAGTCGGCTGTATTGGAGAAGTCAGTACTGGCAATTTGCATCTAGAAAAAGTTGGACACGGCAATGGCATGGAATGGATAGCTTGAAACGGAGAGAGATCACCTTTGGAATTGACGATTGATCTCATTATGGGGCCTTCCAAGGTTCTAGCTCAAGACCCATGGATGTGCCATTTGATGACAATTGAGTGTTGCCCATTTATCCACCAGCCGCACCAGCCTTGGAATGTCGTATTGCAGAAATATTATCTTCAGGTTTTGATGGTTATTATTATCTTGTTCCCTTAGTAAGTCTATTGAGTGGGTCTTGTTCCTGATATAAAACTAAGCTACCTTTGAAATAATTGACTGTGATAGGCAGATCATGTGGGTCAGATACACAGACCGGCTTAATTCTCTTCCTCTTCAATCCTAAAAAGGAAGAAGAGATGACAATCAGCTCGCAATATCCAGTTAAACTTGAGATATTATGCACGCAATTTATATAGCCCCTTGAGGAGTTCCGGATCAAGGTACTCTGATTGTACTGCAGAATCCACCAACATTTCAAGGTTGGAAGGATCTGCACCAGCTCCGGCTACAATCTATTGTGGACCCTTCAAATGTTACAGTATGAGGGCCCCATTTGAAGGACGGCCTATTCATGCATGAATGTTCAAATGTTGCTCAACTAAAACCTTGGCAGTTAATTAGATGGTGGGCTGTGTGCTTGACATTTTACGATGGATAGTGTTTTTCCGTCCATATTTGGGGGTATCACATCTCTGGACTGTTCAAATGTTCAAATGTTGTTCATCAGGGGCGCTGGGCCCGACAGTTCCAAGTTGCAGGATGGATAAATTCAATACCGTGAGAACACTGCCAAGTCACACTATATGCACGACTCAGCACGAGTCCACATATTTTAGACTTGGTCTCTGCCCGGAAAGATAAAGCGAGTGCGAGAATAGTTCTGTATGAATCAATGGTGGTACGTACCATTTGTTTTTCGAGTTCCGGATCCTATGTCATTCAAACCAATGGTTCATGTCCAAAGTGGACTTGCTGAGTCTATCTCAAAGATCAACAGAATCTTTTTTCGCTCCACAATAGATCAAAGCCCAGTGTGAGTGGCGCAAAAACAACAGTTCCGGCTGCCCGTGAGCCTGTCCACTTGAACGGGTAACCTTGGAAGCCAACAAGGATTTCTTAGTAGAAATTGGGACTTCTATTTCAAAATTTGGAATGTGAGAAGCACTAACTAAGTCAAGCGCTGTTTGGAAGTGTTTGGTCATGTGACCTGTATCATCACTCTATCTTGTGTAGATAGCTCCGAGTCGTTCTCTCTTTCTCTTCTTCTTCTTCTTCTTCTTTCTTACTTACAGCACCCAATACTACCACATTACGTTCTCGCCCTCCTTCCCTCGTAGACTTGTTCTTCGTGTTCTCTTTAGAAGGATTTGATATTACACAAGATCATCAAAAAGAACTCCAAGGTATTGCTGAACTTGCACTAATCCTTCTCCCTGAGCAGCTTCGCGGGAGATTAGGGAATAATATCTGTTCAGGCCAGTAACTCTGTTGTAGTAACCACTACTGGCGACATCTTACCGTTCAGTGAACAAAGACTGAAGAAAACTTTAGAACAGGTACACATTCGACCTACCTGGTGAGCCAAGTATTGCTCTATCTGACTAATGTTATATGTTCCTTGTTCTTAAGTGCAACCGTCAAAATGGTCCAAGGATTAAGCCTAAAAAATACTTACTAATTAGTATTTCAGTATTTCCTCTACCTCATACAGGTGGTGGGATCAACTGACCAATAGGCTTGGAGGACGCTACCCGCCAGCCAATCAGATCGCGGCGTGTACCCATCGAAGTAAACGGTGATCTTTGATGATCACAGCATTTTTCTGCGAATGGTATCATTTATTCCAGATTCTACTGATCTATAATCCAAAATAAAAGCTTATCGAGTTCCAACTCCCCACTATCCGTATGGTCTCCACAGGGAATCCTCATCCGCCTACGAATGGCGCAATTCCCGTCACATGGCACATGTCGTGATCAATAAATGCCAAACGGGCAGAAGCAGCTCTGCCATTTCCGCGCCCGAGTCTAAACAAAGACCGATCCGATATTCAGCATCCACAATGTCAAAAAGGGTCTTATACAACACTTTCGAGGCAAAAGACTCCTCTGTTGCCCTCCTTCAACCCCCATCCACGCCAGCCGAATCCGATTCATACAGCCAAAGTGGGGCAATAGCATCAGGCGGCTCGGCGGAGTACTACTCGCCTGTACCAGGATACGAGGGGAACCATCGATATGACCCGAAAGCAACATGGACAGCGAAAGAAGAGCAGAGACTTGTCCGGAGGGTGAATTTCACTCTTCATCCCTAGTGAACGGGCAAGAACATCCACCACTAACCAACATATGGCCTAGCTTGACTACCGAATCTGCTCTTGGGTCTGTCTGATGTTTTTCGCTCTGCAGCTGGACCGCGGCAATATCTCCCAAGCTTTATCTGACGGCATGCTCGGTGATCTGGGGCTATCAACGAACCAATATAACTATGGAATGACAATATTCTATTTCTGCTTCCTATGCGCCGAGGTTCCCTCGCAAATGCTCTCGAAGAGACTGGGCCCAGACCGGTGGATTCCTATACAGATGGTCGTCTGGAGCGTTATTGGGATTTCTCAGGGATTCGTGAGCGGGCGGAAGAGTTTCTTTGCGACGCGCGCTCTGCTGGGACTGGTTGAGGGCGGGTTTATCCCCGATGCGCTGCTTTATTTGTCCTACTTCTATACGAACAAGGAGCTTCCGATGCGAGTCGCGCTGTTTTATTGTTCTTCGAACGGTACATATATTGTTGCGGCGTTTTTGGCTTTCGGGATTCTTCATATGCGCGGGATAGGCGGTTGGGAGGGCTGGAGGTGGCTGTTCGTGCTTGAGGGTACTGTCACGGCTATTATTGGTCTTATCTCGTGGTTCTACTTGCCTCCTAGTCCCACGCAAACTGCAAGCTGGTTTCGTGGAAAGGATGGTTGGTTTACGGAGAAAGAGGAGGTTATTATGGTCAACCGTGTCTTGCGTGATGACCCAGGCAAGGTGAGAGTCAAACCCATGAACGGCTGTTATCCCAGGCTCAACTGACTATTTCAACCAGGGCGGAATGCATAATAGACAAGGCTTGACATTAAAGCTTTTATGGGCCAGTCTGATGGACTACGACCTTTGGCCTCTTTACTTTATCAGCATTACCATGCTAATCCCTACACACCCGCAATCCGCATACTTGACCCTATTCTTGAAGTCTTTGGGCTTTGATACTTTCCAAGTTAACCTGCTGACTATCCCCGGATACATTTTGTTTCTGATCCAACTAGTCCTCTGGTCCTGGGTATCTGAACGAATCAACAATCGCATGGCTATTGTTCTTTACTATTCGTTTTGGTGCATTCCCCTTCTATTGGCACTGGAATTCCTTCCATCAACTGCAAGCCCCTGGGCCTGGTACGCAATCACCGTACTTATAATTGGGCATCCATACATACATTCCATAAACGGTGAGAACTGCATGTATGAATTTTCTGAAAAGCCATATCACTAACAAAATTATGCAGTGAGTCTGATCTCACGTAACGCTGGATCTGTACGCACGCGCACCGTTGGGAGTGCTGTGTACAATATGATCTGTCAAGCCGGTGCCATCATTTCATCCAATGTCAGTGCAATATCTCCCTTCGGTGGTATATGAATACGTGACTGATCTACTCACAGGTCTACCGGGATGATGACAAACCTTACTATAGGAGGGGGAATAGGATTCTTCTTACCGTCGTAGGTTGGAATATTGTGATGACCATCTTCATCAAATGCTATTTCGTATGGAGAAATAGAACCCGCGAGCAGATTTGGAATTCCATGAGCGCGGAGCAGAAGAATCACTATCTCAAAACGACAGAGGAAGAAGGTAACAAACGGTTAGATTTCCGATTCGCTCATTAAATTATAATTAGAAGTCTTGATTTCGTGTGCATTGTGGTATATTGACTTCATACGTGAATAAGTTCACGGAGCTTATCGAGCGATAGTGGCTTGACCAGGTAATCGTTAACTCCGGCCTTAAAGGCAGCCTCTTGTATATCATTGGAAGCGACCGCTGTGATGGCGATGATCGTGGATGGTTGGAGGCCTTGCTCGCGTTCGTGTTGTCGTATTCTTTCCGTTGCCTCGAGTCCATCCATTACGGGCATCGATATATCTGCTGATGTTAGAGAAATGTCCCAGGGGGAGGAATGCGTTACATCTGACGCTTACCCATCAACACAAAGTCATATGGCTGTTTGGCACTCTCGTACTTCTCAAGGGCTATAAGTCCATTGAGTGCCGTTTCATAATGACATCCAATTTTTCGAATGAAAGTGGACATGATCTAATATTATAGAAGTCAGTTTAGATGCCCCCAAGGGTATGGTAGATATCATGGGGATTTGCATATGATTCACGCACCTTAAGATTTATAGAGTTATCGTCCACAATAAGGACGTTAATTGGCTTTGGTTGGGTCTCAATTTGAGGGACAATGATTTCCGGTCGATCGAGAACATTAGCGACCGCGAGGTCGTCTCCCAGGACAATAATCTCCGGTGTGTCCCTAGAGCTCAATTGTGCTTCCAAGGGCGGATCTTGCTGTATTATGGACAAAACCGGAGCGATCTCAGTAGTTGCCGGTGAATGTGGCGTCTTGTAAACTTTCATAAATCTTTCCGCTGCATCAAGAAGAGATTTGGGTCCAAATCTGTAACAAAAATTAGTTGACCTATGAACAACAGAGTATAGGAGAGGGGTTCTTGAACGCACGGTTGAGATACGCGTATGAAATTGTCCGGTAAGTCACCTGTCAAAGGTGATGTTTTTCCGTCAAGGACAATGAAGAATTTCAAGACATTTTCGCAACTTCTGGCCATCTCTGGTTCCTCGATTAACAGTTTGTGGAGGTCAGCTCCCTCAATTATCACCACATCACCAAGCTCTTCATGTGGAGACTTTGCTGTCGAAAGATCCCATCCTAGTTTTGTCATAAAGACATCAAACAGTGCATTTTGGATGGCCAACTTTCGTTTGGCGTCGACAGTCAAAATCCCAGTTGGGACATCATGCAAGGCCGGTTGCCCGTGTAGCCCAATAAGGCATGCTCGGATCGGGACCGGTGAAGTTGAAGATCCTGAAAGCAATGAAGAATCTGTTACTTCGGCGGAGGGAGCTGGTCTGTGGTATTTCACAGGTATACGGATATCCACTTGGGTGCCTGCGCCCTGCTCGCTTCTGATGTCAATTTCACCGTCTAGGGATTTGACGAACTTCCGTACGATGCTGAGGCCAAGCCCGACTCCTGGCGAGAGTGAGTCTTCCTTGGCGAATGGGGAAAACAGCTGGTTCTTGAGATATTCCCGTGAAATTCCACTTCCGGTATCTTTCACGCATAAGTGGGCAAAAGACAAGCTGTTATTAGTATTATCTGACTTCGTTTTGGACAATGTAACCTCAATGAGGCCTCTATTTGTCCATTTCATTGAATTGCCAAGAAGATTCAGCAGTATTCCTCTCCAGGCAGTTGCGGCAGACCGCACAGTCCAAAAGTCAGGCTGGTCAACCCGAATAACCATTGAAACTCCATTGTTACTGTTAGTACTATGAAGGTCTCCAGCGGTGTCAAAGACAGTAGTGGATTTATCAGCCAGAGTGGGAACGAATCGGGATTTTTTGTCAGCACAAAGAGCGGTGGCAACTTCTTCGATTAATGTGCCAAGGTCAAAGTCCGAATCTTGACCGCTAGCTTTTCTTCCTATTTTGGCGTTGTCTGGTTTTTTTCCTGTCGCCAAATCATTGATCCTGCAGTACTCCAATCTGTGAGGAATTGCGTCAGTATGTCTTTGTAGTTGCAGACCCCAGGATTGGTAAGCTCACAGATGGTCTATGGTGTCGAGCAATGCCAGGCCCGAAGTGTCTATCATTTTGACCATTTCATGCTGTGAGGGCTGGAGTGGCATGGTCTGCAAAAGCTCGGTGCTTCCAAGGATACCATGCAGTGGAGAGCGAAGCTCATGGTTAATGGAAGATACAAAATCGAATTTTGATTTTTCAGTCGCTGTGAAGTGCACCCTAGACACCTCAGAGATGATGGAATCACCAAATACTTTGAAATAGTGCAGTTCCTCCATTCCCAGAGGGCGGCAAGCTTCCTGTGTCCAGACCAGGGTTCCTGCTAGCCAGTGTGATTTATTCCAATCCCACAATGGGATGAAGAGTACGGACTTCGCATCTGGTAGCTTCTGTGCAAGGTGACGAGCAACCTGCTGCTGTAATGTTTCCGGCTCAAAGGGTTCATCGTCGAGATTAAAAATATGCCCGCTCGGGAAGTTGTGGATCAGGGTACGCAGGAAGTCTTCCGAAAGGGCGAGGTCAGATTCTGAACTGAGAGAGTCGGTGGTCAAACAATTCAAAGAGCGGCATAGCCTTTCTTTGTTATCAGACGATTGCTCGGCAGAGTAGCCAAGCAACCAAGGCTGCGGATTAGTCACAGGCTCAGAGTCCCCGAGTTTGGGAGACTCTCCGTTTTCAAAATCATCCCCGAGGTCGCTATATAGTGTTAGGGGGAGGGTATCCGATTTCAAGGGATGATACTAACAATGCTGAGTCGCCTTGACGTGCATCGAGAAAGACCACACCATCCAAGTCCATTGAACCTCTCAAAAGTTCACTAGCCCGGGAAAATATGGCAGCAACACGTTCTGCAATGGGCACATCTTCCATAGCTGACTCCGTACCAAAGTAATCGTTGCATAGTCGTTCTGCAGATTCCGGTGAGCCTGGAGCAAGCGATGATGGCTGTGTCGTCGGTCGTGTCATTTCCGAATCTTTGGCCTCCGAGAAAAGAGAAATGGCCGGCTCCTCCTCCTTGGTTGCTAGAGACGATTGATCCAATGTTGATTTCGTGTTGGATGATTTAGTAGTCAAAGCCGACGTAACTGGCTGAGTTGAATCAATGGCATTACTTGTAAAGTTCAGGTTATGAAAATTCAGGGTTTCCGGGGCTGAAAGTTGCTCGAGATGGTCTGGGATGCCAGATTCCGCATGTCCTTTGACAAAGTTTGTCAAGCCCTTGACCAGATTTTCAGCGCGATTGTGATAATGAGCGACCCGAACATTCTCAAGATGTTGAGAAATAGCATCGGCAATCTCCTGAAGCGCAGCAACTTCCTCATCTCCAAAATGGGTGCGGGTTTTGTTGTCCACCACACAGTATGAGCCGAGTACATATCCAGAGGGGCTGTATAGGGGGACCTCGGCGTAGAATCGGAAGTATGGCCATTCAAGAACATATGGACGGGTGTTGTAGAAATCATCCACGGTAAAGTCGCGGATGATATTGCGAGTTCGATTTGCTGTTATGTTTGTCGTGTTCGTCACCCGTGAGGAGTCCTGTCCTGTGAAGAGACGTATAGCATGGGGGCAGACACCCCATTCCAGGTCCAATGTCCGAACGCCGAGGTAGATCCCATCATCAGGGAGGTGTTGATCTTCGTTGCGCAAAGAGGTTGACGCGGTTGCTTCTGCGATGAGGTGCTGTTGTTCACCATCAATGATGGAGACAAAGGATCGGTTACACCCAAAGCGATAGACGCCGAGTTGGGTGAGCGCAGTGAGTGTAGAATCAGGCGAGAGACGAGGGCTGCTGATTGATTGTGGATCTTGATCGAATGTACAATAATATCTAAAAACCGTTGGAAATTATGATCAGCATGTGGCGGCAAGGTTAGATAAGAAACGAGCGCCCACCTTGATAGATCTCGGATTCTGTCTTGCTCTGAGTAAATCCTAGATTCACGCGGACGTGCTGGTCCGGTGTCTATTGCCATAGTTGTTTGGCATAGAACTCAAGCCCACGATGGATCAGATCATGTTTGAATGTTTGAGGGGGACCCCGATCTGGAAACCGGTTTTCTCGTGAAAATTGAAAGATCAATTCTGATTGGTGGATCAGATCTTTTCCCCCTCTGTTGCTCCTCAGTGTTGGCCATTATAGGTTAAGCGCGATATGCCACCTGCCACTTGCCGGAGCATAATTTTTGAAGTCTTCTTGTGTGCATTCTAGATCACTGGTCATGACTCGCGAGGGCGAATGTCCCCTAGAGCGTGAGCCACGTGACACACTGTGAGTAAACACGTGATTCAAACGGCCTCTTTGCATCGACCAGTTAGAGTCTTCTCCTCTGAGTCATGTGCTTCGTCGCTACACAATGCCTTTGTCGTGACTGGAAGAACCAAGTGGATTGGGAGGTAGAAAGACCTCAATGTAAAATCAAGAAAAACACCCCAAACTAGGACAGGCATTGAAGGCCGACATAAACAGGAGGCTGATTGGCTGCAAGGTGGAGGACGATGTATTTGATACAGCCAATCAAACGCCATGATTACAGGGTGGAGCTCATGGTGAAATGCTGCCAATCATTTTCTTCATTTCGGGGGTACCTGCAGCTTGGCGGCGCCCATGCCTAGGGCTCGGCGGAAAGATTGGCGTCTTCAGTATGGAGTACCTCACTCGGTGCTTTGCTCGGGCTTATCCGAGGGAACCACTACATAGAGTTGTATCGCTTATTTTCATCCTCATCGGCAATTTCAGCGAACCCTGAATGCATTCAGCGCCACATCCGTCAATAGATCGTGTCAATTGGCATGATTTTCAGTACCACCAGCTGATATTGAGGGAGCCTCGATTTCGATTTGGCGTAGTGGGGACAGGAAATGTAGGGCTCAGATGGATAGATAAGGGGACCAGGGCCGTGTAGCCTTGCGTCGGTGCCAGCTTTCGTTCCTCCCATACCCATGCGCGGGCGCTCAGAAAGCAAAGAGTCTAGCATGTCGAAAGCAATCTACAAAATTCCTCGCGGAGGGTCAAAATTATGGCAGCACTTGGCGTTGGCGGTTTTGGGCATTTGGGGGGTTTTGAAACTGTCTGACTTATACAGTGCGTGCATACACATGCATCATCGGCTTCGCGATATACATACTACTACTCACCAATCTGACTTCTCTCTAGCCAACAGCTTTCCTCGAATACAGCCGACGATTGGCAAAGTTACTATGATATACGGCAACAGTACAGTATACCATGATGCATTACAAACACATGAACTACACGGCAGACGATTCAACTATCCGGCTTTTATTCTCCGCCAACCTATTATTGACGGTACATTCAACAAATATGCCATTCTTCTATCCCTCGTTCTCCAAGAATTGGCAAAGCCACAAGGCCAAAGATTAGAGTGGCTTTTGTACGTCAAGAATCACTGGTTCTATTGAAACTCTCTCCTGGTGCGACCACAACTAATCGATATTTCGCTTAAATAGTTGGCATGACAGCGATACAGTCCTTATGAATCCCAATATGCCCCTCGAAGTCTTCCTTCCACCCGATCACTTTGGAAATGTGCACATGCTACTCTCAAAAGACTGGAACGGAGTGAACAACGGAGTCTTCTTCATCCGCGTCCACGAATGGTCCGTGAACCTACTATCCGCCGCAATCGCCTACCCAATCGTCCATCCAGACATCGAACTATTTTGGCCCGACCAATCGGCCTTAAGTAACCTACTGAATGAGAACCAAATATTTGCCCGATCTGTTGTATACTGTCCACTGCGATGGTTCAACGCCTATATGCGATCAGAAGATGGGAGGTCACAGAATGAGGACTCGCCTGCGCATTTCCAAGTTCACCCTGGAGATTTGCTGGTTCATTTCCCCGGCACTCCGCGCGAACATCTCAACCACACTCTATCGCCCTATCTTCAAATCGCACAGTTGCATGAAGCCGAGTGGGAACCTACGCTGGACAAGACGGATTATGTCCAAGAGACTAGCAAGTTCTGGGGAACAATGCATCGGCAACCTTATGTACCAAAGCCGAAGTCGAAGCCGACACCCAAACCCAAGGCTGAGGTGGTCCAAGAGCCGGAGGTAGACTTAGACCCAGAAGAGGATGAGCAAGAAATTTAGGCAGAGGTTACTTTCATTCAGGTATAAAAGTTATGTCGAGATAATGCACATTTTCATTGCTCAAGCGCCTGCTCAATTTTTAAGATTCGTTAAATGTGATAAAATGAAACAGCGATAAAACAAAAAACAAAAAAAGTTACACACGTTGGATCGATAAACTCCCTCGTTGATGTGAAATTTGACTTGCAAGTCCCAAGAGTCGTCACCGATGCTAGTCAAGGCCAATCGTCGCCTGCAAATGATACCCCTTCAACAACAGTTCGCACTGCTTATTCCGAAGTTCTTCCAGCATATTCATGTGGATGCGAAAGCGTGATTCTAGTTCCCATACTGCCTCTTTCAGCTCATCATCCTCTTTGAACGAGACCGTGAACCCTGGCAGATAGGCATCTTCGCACTTCCGATTCTCGATCTGGAGGCGCAGAATCGCGAATTGTTCTGCGAGCTCCGAAGATCGATCCTCCAGGCTCCATTCATCATTTCGCACATGCTTCATTTGGTCGAGCAGTTCAGACAATTCCTTCGATTCCGGCGCAAATTCACGTGTTTTAAGGATAAATTGTCTCATTTCCTCGTCAAAATCACCAACTGCACTGAGCCAGGTGTCAGCTTAACAGTATCTCAGGAGTTTGGGGGTCTAGGTCTTCATACTCTTGGGCATTTGATGCGCTCTCGGACAGGGTTTTAGTGTAACAGCTCTGAAACTGTAGGAAAGCTGTGTTTGCGGCCGAGTTATTGATTGCCAGGGATTGCATGGCGTTTTCCAAAGACTCCATGCCAGTCTCAAGAGTGGAGGATGCTGTATTGGCGGATTCACCAATTTCATCCTCTTTAGCGGTATCGACGTCCGAGTCGATATTGAAGCTTGGACTTGGGTTGTCCAAATCCACCCATCTCATTTCCAGGTCTGGCATTGTGTAAGGATCGAGTCCTTAGTGGGGCCCGCTTTTATTGCAGCTCGTGGAAATCCGAATTACTTTCTTTGGTTTCTGTGCTGGGGTGGGATGTTGAGAAGTTTGAAGACCCGTGGAAATCAGTGTGAGATGTGCCGATCTGAAATGCAAAATTCTGGGGAATGGACGTGTAGGAAGGTGTTTTTTGGAAGGTGCGTAGCGAGATGAAAAGGAAATGTCAAGGGACTCTGTAAGACTTGGAAAAATTCAATACAATGACAGCATTCGATTCAAGCTACAGTGAAATGTGTATGTGACAGCTCGTACCCGAAGACAAATCCAGCTGTTTCTTGTTTGTTCCTTTGCCCTAGTAATTTTTCATGCGCGTTTGTATGGCATGGTACGGCTAACATTGAAAACATTGAATAGGGGATTTTCAGCAAAGGAAATGGAACCTTCCAAGGTTAGAAGGTACAGGAAACTCCGAGATAACTCAAAGTAAAAGCACATTCAACATTGAGCACTTGAGTGCTTAAAAAGGTCAGATCCACAGACATTATATTGTCGATAGCCTATATTGCTGTTATGCTTATTGGTAAGATGACGTGTTTCGAAAAGTAAATTCTGACATTATTATCCCACCTAGCGCGGCATTTCAAAGTACGTAACTGCATGTGAGGTGCTAAGATAAAGATATAATTGATAGCATGGGATATAGTCATTCAATTTTTATACATTCTGGAAGTTGATAAAAATAATTATTGGATCTAGGAGCCTGACTATCTGAAGAGTTTAGAGATTCGAAGATTTTGATAATCCCATGCATTCAAATCATCATACCGGCAAGGTGTTGAAGGCGTAATAAACTCTTTGAAAGGAAATAACGATGCTGTGCGGTTAGGCTTAGCAAAGTATGCAATGGAGAATCGCTCGGGGATCACGGCCTCGTCTACACCCGTTTTAACCGAAGGTGGATATGTGACGCGGTGACATGCAGCGCGGAAGGTATCGTTTGTCAGACGCTGCATCGAGTCACCAATGTTGAGAATGATCTCTGTCTTATCCGCCGACTCAATTCCACGGAAGACACCCGGATTCTGCTGGTCCTCGACCTGAAGGCCACCAACAGAATCTTGGAAAAGCATTGTGATGCTGCCAAAGTCCGTGTGCTCTGCGATGCGTGTTGCAGTTCCATCGGCTAATTCCGATGCGGAAACCTCTGGGTAGTGGAGAATGCGGAACTCGTTCTCAGCTTTGTTGTGCAGGGTCACCATTTGTTGCTCGTCGACACCGAGGGCTTTGGCAAGTGCAGCAAGAATCTCGAGCTCGAGCTTGAAACATGTTTCGTAAAAGTCTTCCATAAACTTGCGGAAACCTGGAAGTTTCTCCTCTGGTACCCAGATATTGTCCACCAGCGTATCACGGGGGGAACCGAAGTCGACTGTTTCCTGCAAGATTGTGAGTATATTTACATGGATTGATGATATAAAAGACATAGTGGTTTAGTCTTACCTTAATGTCACGAACAAACTTGTCCTGCGGAAGGCCTTTTTCATAACCACTGATTGTTGAAATGGATTCCTGTCCAACATAGCAATATCCGCGGTTGGGATTTGCCATGGGAGGGTGCTTGGCAATCATCTTGTCTTCATAAGGCAGGGCAAAGAACTTGCGTGTCTTCACAGAAGAGTCAACCATGGTCAGAAGACAAATTGGGTCAATGATAAAAAATCTTGCACTCGCCCAGTCAAAAAGATCATACACCAGCTTGTCAGAGAGACCATGATTCTTGAGCTTGACACCTCCTCGTGTCTTGAGGCCATTGAGCAGCGCAGATGAAGTCTGTTCTCTCTGAAGGGGAGTTCCTTTTAATAGAGACAGATCAATACCATCGGCCATTTTGAAAGAGTAAAGTCAGTAAGCACGGTCTTGGTGAAAGTTTTTCTTTATGAAACTGTCAAAAATGTTCAGAATGGTTTGTCAAAAATGGCAATTTGGATGAGGAGAGGCCCATTTATGGACAAATGAAACCAAAATTCGACTGTATCCTAACGTGGGGAAGATAGACCATAATGACAGAGCTATCTACCTCCATTGATCCAATAACAAGAGGTCGTGCTATCATCACTTTCCTTTGCGAATGATTCTCGAAACATAATGCAAGATTTCGAGCTGATTATGTTCCTAGATGGTCAGCGTGGGTCCGAGATCACCTTCCTAAACCACAGCTAAACCAATGATATTCCGTGTGGCTGCGGGGCTCAATTGTGCTGATGGAAGGCAATTGTGTCATGAGTTTTGATCGGGTGACTCTGGACTCTGGTCTCCTAGTGCTGTAGGAGCTCTGTCCTCTGTAGCATTAATATGAGATCTCTCATGGATTTGCGGTCGACTTGCCAAAAAAAAAAAAAAAAAAAGATTCCTGCACCATGCAAAAATATGACTGCCTAAAGCAGGATGAGGAGAATTCAGGCATCAATATATCCTGATTAGGCTTAGTAGGTCATGTGGGGGTGTGTTAGCATGAGAGGGGGGGGGTGTTTAGATCAAACTCCTAACAATTAGGGGCCAGGAGCAATAAACAATCAAGGCAACCTGGCAAATCCATGCCGTTACTGCAACGGAGTGCAGCTCAACAGGGTAGCGGCTTATCGGCTCAAAAGAGGATGTAGAATAGTACGAAAGGCAATTGAATTAATTTAACGAGCCATTTCAGGTTTATGGCAATGTGCATATACCAAGGAACCAGGTGTTTCAGATGTGAAGCCTCAATGCAATGCCGAATTAGATCTCATCAACACCAATCATGCCCTACCGGACCTCACATTTCAAATCCTAATGGAGAGAATTCTCAATCTATCTCTCAGAAAGGCTTATGTGGCTGTTTCTCACTTGTGAGTTGTGACATGGTTCCGGCAGTTCTTTTCTTTTCTTTCTTTTTTCTTTTTTCTTTTTATCAAGGATAAAGATGCGTTGGGTATGAATGGCCTTTCTGGTAGTTAGGGTATTGCGGCCCGGAGATACTGCATTTGACCCAATAGCGTCGTGGTTTAGAGGCACCTGGGGGAGGAAAGAAGATGATAGAATCATCAGCAGCGTAGAGCTTTCATAACCTCATAAGATGTGTTACCCTCTTCCTATGGTGTTTAGAAGGGTACGACCATGCCATTGGTGATATGGGTTCTTCTAATAATCTGCACATCCTGAATTGGGAGCCCTACCACAAGGTTGACATAGATGTGCACCGATACTCCGCTAAGAGCCACTGTGATGTGGCATCCATCATATACCTTGGCAGCCTGTATTGTTGTTGTGTTGTGAAAGGCCCCGCTGAAAGAGAACTATGGTATTAGTACTTAAAATGATAACCAGTCACCTAGGCTAGGTGAGAGCAGACGGTAACATACCGGATCAGAATTCTTCTCTGCCGTAATTCTTTTGCGAGTTGCATGGAAAGATGCTCAGTGGCTGCTTTCATCTCAGTGCTTGTTATTTTATATTGAACCGCTGTCGCCGGAAGCCAATTTTTGGCAGCCAGCGTCCATTCAATCTCAACTTCCCCAACGCTTCCTGCCCACTGATCTGCGGGAAGGGAGTTTGGAAACGCCATTGTGGAAGCTTTGGGCGTCTTAGAGCAAATGTGAATTTTTGCAGTTGGATATGAGGATTGAAGAGAACGAAGATGCGGATGGAACTGAAAGTAATAGATCAGATTTTGGGGGATAAAGAGAAATGTCGAGGTGAGAGAAGAGACTTGAAGAAAAGCAAGAAGTAAGTGGTAGGTACTCGACAAGAAAGAGAAGGGCAGCTCGACAAGGACATTTAAGTGAGAGAAGAGTAAAGAAATCCCAGTGAGATCCGAACTGGTTTTCGTATAGTATTCATTGTATCTGGGTACCTACCTTCATCTGACCTCTAGTAGTATCGGATTCTTGATATATCACGCTGGCCTAAGAGGGTATTTAGCCTTGTAGTCACGGTATTATTGGTTGACCAAGTTCGACATAAACGCGTCTACACTTGCTGTGTGTATATACAAGCAGTCTGAGCAGCACTGTGTACGTACCAGTATGTATCCCGGAGCGCGTCTATGAGCGTTTGCGCTTGGTGTTTGTTTGGTAGCTACACGAACCACCCAACTTCTGAAAGTAACGTTTTCCCTCGAAATTCACTTGTTGACAAACATCCGGGCAAAACTTAGGCTGTCGCTTATTCAAAATCAACCTTCACTCCTTCTTTCTTTCTACAAGTCATCTGGTAGTTCTCTGGGCTTCCATTAGACCTCTACGTGCTCATTTCTCCTTCGATTCCCCACGGCTTCTAGGAAAGCGATATTCGAGGTCACTTCAGTGAGTTCTTACATCACCTACCCATCTCCAAGTCTCAGAATCATAGGTTTTTGGCCTTAATCACAAGAAGTTGCCCAGGAAGGTGCTATCCGCGCGAGCTTAACTTCTCGCCATCTCTTGCTTTTCTCCCTGTATCGGTATCGGATCCATCGCTCGGCTTTCTCTCACCAGCCCCGCTTCCCAGCGATAACTCGTCAAGGCAGAGATTGAAATCAACATGTTGGCCACGCAAAAACCAGCGTTGGACCCTCAGGGGACTCAAACGACCATCCAAAAACTACTAGCAAGTATTCGGGACCATGAAGCGAGCATTCAGAATCACAAAACAAGCATCCAGTCACATGAAGACAGCATTCAGGCGATACGAGGGCTAATTGAGTCTCTACAATCGAATGCTCAGACACCTGAAGCGATCACTAAAAAAACTGTCCAAGATTCCCAGGTTGAGGATACGGAATTCGGTGACTTCGCTAAGGGCGCAGAAGAGGAGGGCAATGTTGAATTCGAGAACGAGCCCTGGGATAACTACGCTGCCAGCGAAAAAACCGAACTTTTCTACCCAGTGTACATTGGCGAGTTGCTTAACGGGCGATACTTAGTCGAACACAAGCTTGGTCATGGAGGGTTTTCTACGGTCTGGATGGCCCATGATCTCCATGACGGGAAAGATGTTGCTCTGAAGGTCTTGTCGCTCGGGGGATATGATACGAATGAGACGCGCATTCAGACTGAGATTCGGCAGCACATCCAGGACAGGTCACATCTTTTGGTGGCCCTGGACACATTTATTCTCCCTCGTGAGGACAATGCTAACTTTCATACAATCCACGTTCTTCCCTTAGTGGGCCCCACTCTATCATGGATCGTTATGGAGGGGATGTCGATGACTACTCGAATGTCCGCTGCTCTTCAATTGCTCAAGGCCTTGAAGGCCTTGCATGAAGTTGGAATTGTTCATCGTGGTAAGTGGCTCTCCTTTTCCATTCTTGATGGGTTTTTTATTGGTAGAATAATCTAATACGTCACTAGATTTGAGCGATGCCAACTGTATGTGGGGGCTTCAATCCCTTAGTGGTCTAAGCCGGGCGGAAAAGTACGAGAAATTCAATCGGCCATTGAAAATGCGGATACCATATGTCAAACCCGAGCTCTGGAAAAAGGGAGAGCTCGTTCGGCCTGCTGAGATTCCCACTGAGTTGCGCACAGATGATATCTTCTTGGGAGATTTTGGAATCTCGACCAAACTAGGCGACCCCACATACGAAGCCATGCCGGGATTTCCACCACCCCTGTATTGTTCACCAGACCGATTGCACAATGAACCCCCGAGCTTTGCGTGCGATATGTGGAGCTATATGATTATATTCTCGGAACTGTACTTGGACTTTCCGCCTTTTTTCTCTACAGCCAAGGGTGGAATCATCGGTGATCTTTTCGAGATCCTAGGCCCTTTACCTGCGCGTTGGAAAGGTCTTTGCGATGACCCCATCATTGAGGATTCGTGGTATGAGGACATTGAGAAGCCTTTCCCGAATGCGGAACTCAGAAAGCGAATCACTATGCGTCGGCCTGAGATGGACGAAGCTGAGAAAGATCTCGCTATATCTGTCTTGCGAAAGGCGTTTGTCTACTCCCCCGAGAAACGTCTCAGTGCCGCGCAGCTTCTGGAAGACAGTGACTTCAAGGCACTGATGCAAAGGTGTTGGAGATTGTGAACCATGTGATGTCACATGGTCTGCTCCTAGATGCTCCAGCGCGTGGGTTGGGTTGGTTTTGTGTGTGAGAGGGTTAGGGTTGTAGTTAGTTTAGGGAAGTGAGAGCTTCTCTCTCATTCCTTCCTTCCTTCCTCCTTTCCCCTCTCCATTCCGCTTGGTGAAGAAGAATGCCATACAATTGCCCTTTCTTCACCTCCTCATTACCATTCGTTTTCCCCAGATCCTCATCGAGGTTCTGACAAAAGGTACGGTAGTTAATCTGCTGTAATATAAGTTGCAAGTGTTTCGGGTTTGTTTTGTCATATGATCATTCTACTCTCACTTGTCTCCCTGTAGATAGTTCTTCCTCTTCCCTCTCATGTAGATAATCATCCTGAAAAGGAAAAAGGATCTGTAAGATCCTTTGCCACGCTGAATCATCAACAATCTCAAGTGATGTCCGCTGTTCAATAGTGGTGATATAGGAGGCGACAACTCTGTCTGTTAGGTACTAGAAATCATGTTAGCTGAATCCATGAGTTTTGAAATACTTCTGATGAAGAACCTACTGTCATCATGGAAAGAATAGTGGGAGAGGATGATGTGAGATAATGAGTCAAGACTGCACTCTGGTTGTGCTGTTCTGTTCACGGTAAGTAGAGAAAGATCACTGAAGTTTCAATCACTGTGGTCTCGAACTGTCGATGAAGAGAAGATCAAAGAACAAAGAACGTTGACTTAGCGATAGAGGCGCAAGTCTCGCCAAATTCAGAGGGTTGTTGTTTGAACCCTTTGGCCACAAGACAAGCCTTGTACGTTCCATCAGACTTGATGCGGAAGATCCACCGTAATGGAAAAACATGAGTCTTTGTTCTTGGCATCATTCGCCAAGTTCTATTCAAACTGAATATGGTTCTTGAATTCTTTGTGAATTGCTTTTCTCCATTTATCGGCGTCAGGGCAGTTGACCATATACCTGTATGACGGAGGTAACAGGTTCATATCCATGTATTGTGTTGTAAATTAGGAACAAGCTCGCCAGTTGGACGAGATGGATAGGCCAGTTGGGACAGGGACGATAGTAGATGGGCCAAAAAGGAAAGGGACTTATGTGGTAATAATTATATTGAAGTGTGTAAGAATCTAACTAAGACTGCCACCTAATGTGGTAATTTAACTGGCAGTGGGCGGTGAGGATTCTATGTGCGAGAACACAAGTAATCTTCGGTTAGGCCCCTAAGCCTTAGGTATTAAAGGGAGAAGCCTAGACTTAGGGGAATTACTGCTAATACTCCCCCTTAAAGATTAGGAGTATTAGATAATAACTCCCCTTAGTATAGTATTATAATAGTTATTAGTAAAGATTTTAAAGATATATATATATATAGTAAAGAGTTATAATATTAAAATAGGTAGTAATTATTAATAATCTATCTAAGATAATAATCCTTCTTTCTTAATAAACTATTTAAAGTCTAGGTATAATAATAGCTTTATAAATCTATCTACTAGTTTATTATCCTTAGTATTAATATAACTAAGAGATACTAAGCCTTCCTCTATCTTTTCTCTTATAAAATAATATTAGATATTAATATATTTAGTCTTTTAATATAATATAAGATTCTTTATAAGGGTAAGAGCCCCTTAATTATTCCTAAGAATTTAAATAATTTAGGATCTATAATACCTAAAATTCTTAAAGAGTTAATATAACTAAATAGCTTCTTTTAATATTTTAGATTTAGTAATATATTTAGCTTTATAAGAAGATATTATTATAATAGCTTATTACTTAAATAACTAATTAACTACTCCTCCTATAAGAGTAAATATATAATCTATTAATAATTATTAGTTAGTATAATCTTAAGCCTAGTTTATATTAATAAAGCTAATTAATTTATAATTTACTTAATCTAAGATAAATATAAATATAAGATCCTTAGTTTTCTTAAGATATTTAAAGATTTAACTAACTATATCCTAATATTATTTATTAATATTAAGATTAGATAATATTCTAGGCTTAAGAACTTCTTAATAATTCTTTTAATATAGACTCTTTAACTTAATTATAAATATAAATCTTTATAGAGAATCTTAATTCTAAGATATTATTAATAAGATCTTATATTAATTATTTTAAATTTAATATTTAGAGCTTTTTTAAGATTATTTATTTAAGATTAATTTATACTAAAAATAAATAAGTTATCTATATAAATAACTAAGATAATAATATAAGTATTATTTATAAAAATACTTAGATCTTTAGTTATTAGGTATATATTATAAGCTTAAAAAAAATAAGTAATTTATTTATATTAAAATTAAAAAGATTATTTTAGATTATATAAGACTTATTTAAGTTTATAGATCTTATTTATCTTATTCTTAAAATTTATAGATTAGATAATAAAGATAACTTCTTTTATTTTTTTATTAAAAAAGACTATTTTAATATCTATTTAATTAATCTCTTAATTATTTAGGATAATAAGAATAAAAAGGATCTTATAGCTTATTAATTTAATTATAATAATAAATATCTTTTTATAATTAATACTATAATATTAGAGGAAGTCTTAGACTACCTATTAGGTTTTAAATTAGTTAGGCTTATTATTAAGACTAAGTTTAGTTTTATATATCTATTTTATAGTAAATAGTTTAGTATAAATATCTTTTAGGTTAACTAATTCTTATATATTATTTTTAAGTAGTAAATTAAACTCTTCTTATATTATAACTTATTAGTTAATACTTTAAGGTCTTTTAGTTACTTTATTATATATTTAAGGATTCTTAATATTTATTTCTCAGTTAGTATTAAAGGTAAATTCTTAAGTATATTCTATAATAATAAGTAAGATAAAGGCTTATCTTTTAGAGTTTTAATTTATATTTATATTAATAATAAGAGTATTAAGTTAATCCTAAATAGTTTATAGTAGATTATTAAGATTATTTAAGGTTATATTTAGAGAGTTATTATTTATATACTTTTACTTCTCTCCCTTAAATAGTAGTATTTTAAGAATATTAATTAATAATAGATCTTAGTTATATTAAATTATTAATTCTTTAATAATCTTAGATACTAAAATAGTACTATTAATATTAGGAATAATTTATTTAAGAATTACTAAGATCTTATTAAATATTATATTATATATTTATTTTATATAATTTAGAGTTAGATTCTATATTTAATAAAGATTATAAGCTTTATAATTAATTAGAATATATCTTTAATTTTAATCCTTAAACTTCTTAAGTTTATAATCTTATAGGATTATTTTTTAGATTATTAATCTAAAAACCTAAATATATAATAAATCTAGATAATAATCTATTAGTTTCTTTTATAGGATATTATTCTTAAGGACCTTAATTAAAGTTTAATTCTTTAGATATATAGCTATAATAAATAACTTTATTTAGAGGGATTTAGGAAGTTTATTTTTATCTAAGATAGATTATATTTAAGACTAAAGATTCTTATTTATCTTTTTACTTATTCTATTTTATTTAGGATAATAAGAAGCTATAAGCTCTTAGATAATTTTTTTAGCTTTTATAAAAATATTCTAGGCCTTATTAATATACTTATTATTAGGGTACAGGGTCAGGTAGGTATAATAGGAGTTAATCCATAAGGATCCAGGATAGTAGGGTTTATTTAGATATATATAGGTATATTCAATTTAGATAGGAAGCTCTTAGGTATAAGAGGTCTTATTTATAAGATATAGCTTAAGGAGCTATATTTAGATTAGAATCCTTAGATAGGATATATAAGCTATAGGTTATATAACTATAGCCCTTATAACAGATCTATATAAGTATAACCAACTATTCCAGGCTTACACCATAATAGTATACCCTCCCTTAGGGCTAAGCTCCATCAAAATAAGGCTTATATAGATAGCAACAATAGAAGTTTAATATAACTTTATATACATTCATAATATACTTAGTAGGTTCTTCAGTTAGCTTATTATAGCTATTCTATTTTATAATATACTTTAGTCATAAGCCTCTATAACCATATTATTCTTAATAGGAATCTAGGATATCTTCTATTTCCTATTCTTTTAGTCCTTTAACTTTAACTAAAGATAGTAGATTAGAGATCTATTTATTACGCAACGCTCTGTGGTCACAGTGAGTATCGTTCGTTAGGGCTTCTACTTACCAAGTAGACACTCAATCCTTAAGTCGCCGATTCGCAACCGTACCGTTGCCAGTTGACGTTAGGCCTTATACAGGCTCGGGTCTATAGAATAGACTTAAAGGGGGCTGTGTCTAAGAGGGTGTCGCCTAGTCAAGCTATACTTAGTTTCTGAGTCGAGAGACTAGAGACCAAGGATACCTCTTTCTAGTAGGGTTTGTCTTATACGAAACTGATAGGTAAATAAACTATTAGGTTCTAAGTAACAATATATGGATTGATCGTGAAGAACTAAGTATATATGGGTAATAACTGTCTTTATATACTAAGTCCTTCCTATCTGTTGCCTAGGTCCTATCCTACTACTAGGATAAGATCCTATCCTACTGCTAGGGTGGGTTGGTGCCTGATCACTAAGGGTTACACCTCATATGATCATGTTGAATATACTATATTGTTATAGCGGAGTAATAGCTAATGTGCTAAGGTGGCCCTAACTAGCTCCTTGTGTACTAGGTTTATTTTGCTTAGGCGGTGACTGAATGTGGTATAGTTGGAGGGAGTAGAGGTTTATTATATAGAGTAACCTAGGTACTAGACTTCCTGTCCTAACTTGTTCTGCTGACTACTTGCTTAGTCTTGGCTTAGTAAGCCTTAACTAGTTATGTATCCTATAGCTTGTTTTATATTTCCTGGGAATGGTTGGTTCCTATCTCTTTTCTAAGGTTTTGATTAAGTAGGTCTATAATATTACCCCCTCTTTTCTTAGTCTTTATTCTTAAAGATTCCTTAATAACTGCTATCCCCCTTAGGTAAGTGTGGTACTTAAATATTTTTCTGATTTTTCTTCTCCTTATATTTTTCTGATTATATCTCCCTCTAGTATTTCTAGTCATAAACTTTATTAATTAATTAAATATAAGGGTTTTGAATCCCTTATTTCTTATCTTTATTGTATTACTCAAAATAAATCTTATATTTAATCTAATCACTCCCACTACTATATAGCCTATAACTAGGCTAGTAGTTCTGTAAAGTATAAAATACCTAAGGAGGCTTTTACTAATACTAAGTAGTAATAATTACTTAAATCTTAGTCTTTACTTAAAGATAAGGAGGAAGCTATCTTAGTTACTTAGTAAGAAATACTAGCTAAGCTAGCTTGTTTGTGTAAATAAAAGAAGTTGTTAAAGAAATATATAGATGATTTTATTATATATGAATATTAAGATATTACTAAGTTAGAAGAACTTAAGTATTATAAAAAGGATGAACTGGATTGGTTTAAGAAAGAGTATATTAATACTAATTATTCCGAAAATAAATATAAAGTTAAGACTGCTCTAGCTATTAGAGAGTATTTTAGTCTTGCTTATACTAAGGATGTTTAGCTTCTTATAGCTATATTAGAGGATCCTACTCTAATATAGATAATTATATCTATGGACTAGAGTAGTATTGATTTTGATTCTTTTTTTGCTATTATTCCTTAGGGGTCCTCTTTATCTTTTAGTAATATTATTAAACTAGTTAGTAGTAGCCTCTTAAATTCTTAATTAGTTCTTATATATTTTCTTTAGTAGGGTACTTTTATTATTTTACTAAGAGTTATTATTAACTATTTTTCTATTAATCTACTAGGATTTCTTCTACTTTATATTCTTATTTACTAACATCCTTAATTTTAATATTAATAGTGATTAGTGTGTTCTCTAGTGCTTTTTCTAGTAGTAAAATATAAAAAACTAGGTATATTTATTTTATGCTTTCTAGTAACTATAATCAATAGTTAACTAGTCCTATTCTTTCTTCAATCATAAAAGGCCCTAATTTTTAGTGGTTAAGTTTCTTGCTAGGTTATTTAGTTTTAATATTTCTTTATAGGAGGTATACTCTCTCCCCCTTTTTAAGTATAGGCCCTTCTTTATAGTTTTTATTATAGTAACTTTTTATCTATAGATTAAAGAAGTTAAGATCTTATACTATCTAATTATATAATTACTTAATGTTTATAACCAGAATTTATAATAATTTTATTATAGTATAATTACTAATTAGTTCTCTAATAATTATAGGATTATACCTATAATTTATAAAGAATAGTGATTCCTTAGTTATTATATATATTATATTATTATATATAAATTATATAATTAATAATAATCCTGCTTAATTATCTTACTAGTAATTTATGTAGTATCTTAGGTATTATTCTAGTATCTGGTTTATCTACTTAGTTTAGTTATTGGTTTATGGGTAGTAGGTAGTTAAGAGTCTATACTCTATTCTAATCTAGTCTATAAATAAATATTATATATTTGATGTGAATAACTTATCTTGGTTGGATATGATTTTTCTTAGTGATCTATAGTTTATGAAGATATTCCTAATTAGGATATTTATTATTTATTATATATTAATAGTTTCTGTTGTTAGAATTATATAGGTATACTTGGTTAGCCTATTAATAATAATTATGATTATATTATATCTATCTAAAATTGGTAGTTTAGTAATGAAGTCTATTGTGATCTATTCCTATGGTTTTGTTAGTACTTCTAAGTTTTATATTCCTTTATAGGGTTAATATTATAAGGGCTTATCTTATTAATAAGTGTTGTATTACTAAATGTAGTTCCTGACTTTTTGGTATATATTAGGTATATAAAAGTTCTTTATGATTAGCTTAATTATTTTTTCTACTCCTAGGTATCCTCTACTTAGTATATTATAATATTACTAAATAATCTCTTTTTATATTCTTTATAGAATATATACTAATCTATAGATAAGTAGGATTCCTTTATCTAGGATTACCTTTCTATTATTTCCTTTATTAACTATATCCTATAGATATTGGTTATCTCTGGTAGCCTCTTAGATTTATTTAAGCTATGTAGTGTTTTCTAACTTACTTATTGCTGTGAGTATCTAATAATTATAGATAAGGTTTCCTTTTTTGTCTATCTTTAGTATTACTAATACTATATCCTTAACTCTAATCTGGTAGTTAGGTCTCTTGCTTAATATATCTACTTAGCTATTTATTCTTCCTTTATAATATTTAATCCTATAATCATATTATAAAAGTATCTCGGCCTAGTGTGCCTATTATTATATAAGTATTTTTGTGGTAGTAAAGAATATTAGGTTTATGTGGTCCGATTTAACTAATACCTAGTATTTTACTCCCTCTAGGTATAATCTCTATACTTTAAATATTAATACTATAGCTAGTAGTTCTTTATTATAGATATTATAATTAAGTTCTGCTAATATTATCTTTTATAACTAAAAGATAATTAGTTTAGGTCTTTTAATCCTATTAGTAATGATTTCTTATATAAGTTATATCCTGATTGTATAGTCTAATATATCTGTTTTAACTGTAATAGGTAATTCTAGATTGAAGGCATGAATGATTGGTCTTACTTGGAATAATTCTTTTAGTCCCTTGAATGATTTATCTATTACTTTATCCTATTCCTAAACTTGATCTTTCTTTGTTAACTAGTTAAGTCCTACTATATGTTATGTAATGCTCTGTGGTTATAGTGAGTATTGTTTGTTAGGGCTTCTACTTGCTAAGTAGACACTCAATCCTTGAGTCGCCGATTCATAACTGTACTGTTGCTAGTTGATGTTAGGCCTTATATGGGCTTGGGTCTATAGAATAGACTTAAAGGGGGCTGTGTCTAAGAGGGTGTTGCCTAGTTAAGCTATACTTGGTTTCTGAGTTGAGAGACTAGAGACTAAGGATACCTCTTTTTAGTAGGGTTTGTCTTGTATGAAACTGATAGGTGAATGAACTGTTGGGTTCTAAGTAATAATGTATGGATTGATTGTGAAGAACTAAGTATATGTGGGTAATGACTGTCTTTATATACTAAGTCCTTCCTATCTGTTGCCTGGGTCCTATCCTATTGCTAGGATGAGATCCTATCCTACTGCTAGGGTGGGTTGGTACCTGATCACTGAGGGTTATGCCTTATGTGATTATGTTGAATATACTATGTTGTTATGGTGGAGTAATAGCTAATGTGCTGAGGTAGCCCTAACTGGCTCCTTGTGTACTGGGTTTGTTTTGCTTGGGCGGTGACTGAATGTAGTGTAGTCGGAGGGAGTAGAGGTTTATTATATAGAGTAATCTAGGTACTAGACTTCCTGTCCTGACTTATTCTGCTAATTACTTGCTTAGTCTTGGCTTAGTAAGCCTTAACTAGTTATGTATCCTATGGCTTATTTTATACTTCCTAGGAATGGTTGGTTCCTATCTCTTTTCTAAGGTTTTGATTAAGTGGGTCTATAATATCATCCTCTCCTTCCTTAGTCTTTATTCTTAAAGATTCCTTAATAACTGCTACCCCCCTTAGGTAAGTGCGGTACTTAAATATTTTTCTGATTTTTCTTCTTCTTATATTTTTCTAATTATATCTCCCTCTAGTATTTCTAGTTGTAAACTTTATTAATTAATTAAATGTGAGGGTTTTGAGTCCCTTGTTCCTTATCTTCGCTATATTGCTTAAAATAAATCTTATATTTGATCTAATTGCTCCTACTACTATGTAGCCTGTAACTGGGTTGGTGGTTCTGTAAAGTGTGAAATGCCTAAGGAGGCTTTTACTGATGCTAAGTGGTGATGATTGCTTAAATCCTAGTCTTTACTTAAAGATAAGGAGGAAGCTATCCTAGTTGCTTAGCAGGAAATGCTGGCTAAGCTAGCTTGTTTGTGTAAATAAAAGAAGTTGTTGAAGAAATATGTAGGTGATTTTATTGTGTGTGAATATTAAGATATTGCTGAGTTAGAAGAACTTAAGTATTATGAAAAGGATGAACTGGATTAGCTTGAGAAAGAGTGTATTAATACTGATTGTTCTGAAAATGAATATAAAGTTAAGACTGCTCCGGCTGTTGGAGAGTATTCTGGTCTTGCTTATGCTAAGGATGTTTAGCTTCTTGTGGCCACATCAAAGGATCCTACTCTGATGTAGATGATTATATCTACGGACTAGAGTAGTATTGATTTTGATTCTTTCTTTACTATTGTTCCTTAGGGATCCTCTTTATCTTCTGGTAATATTGTTAAACTAGTTAGTGGTAGCCCCTTAAATTCTTGATTAGTTCCTATATGTTTTCCTTGGTAGGGTACCCTTATTATTTTACTAGGAGTTATTGTTGATTATTTTTCTATTAGTCTACTAGGATTTCTTCTATTTTGTATTCTTATTTATTAGTATCCTTAATTTTAATATTGGTAGTGATTAGTATATTCTCTAGTACTTTTTCTAGTAGTGAAATGTGAAAAACTGGGTATATTTGTTTTATACTTTTTGGTAATTGTAATTGGTAGTTAACTAGTCTTGTCCTTTCTTTGATTATGAAAGGTCCTAATTTTTGGTGGTTGAGTTTCTTACTAGGTTATTTAGTTTTGATATTTCTTTATAGGAGGTATACTCTCTCTCTCTTTTTAAATATAGGTCTTTCTTTATAGCTTTTATTATAGTAACTTTTTATCTGTAGATTAAAGAAGTTGATATCTTATACTATCTAATTGTATAATTACTTAATATTTATAGCTAGAATTTATGATAATTCTACTATAGTATGATTACTAATTAATTCTTTAATAATTATAAGATTATACCTATAATTTGTAAAGAATAGTGATTCCTTGGTTATTATATATATTATATTATTATATGTAAATTATATAATTAGTAATAATCCTACCTAGTTATCTTACTAGTAATTTATGTAGTACCTTAGGTATTATTCTAGTATTTGGTTTATTTACTTAGTTTAGCTATTAGTTTATGGGTGGTAGGTAGTTAAGAGTCTATGCTCTATTCTAATCTAGTCTATAAATAAATACTATATATTTGATATAAATAACTTATCTTGGTTGGATATGATTTTTCTTGGTGATCTATGGTTTATAAAGATATTCCTAATTAGGATATTTACTATTTATTATATATTAATAGTTTCTGTTATTAGAATTATATAGGTATACTTAGTTAGCCTATTAATAATAACTATGATTATATTATATCTATCTAAAATTGGTAGTTTAGTAATAAAATCTATTATGATCTATTCCTATAGTTTTATTAGTACTTCTAGGTTTTGTATTCCTCTATAGGGTTAGTATTATAAGGGCTTATCCTATTGATAGGTATTATATTGCTGAATATAGTTCCTGACTTTTTGGTATATATTAGGTATATAAAAGTTCCTTATAATTAGCTTAACTATTTTTTTTACCCTTAGGTATTCTCTACTTAGTATATTATAATACTACTAAATGATCTTTTCTTATATTCTTTATAGAATATATACTAATCTATAGATAAGTAGGATTCCTTTGTCTAGGATTACCTTCTTATTATTTCCTTTATTAACTATATCCTATAGATACTAGTTATCTCTAATAGCCTCTTGGATTTGTTTGAGCTATGTAGTATTTTCTAACTTACTTATTACTATAAGTGTCTGATGATTGTAGATGAGATTTCCTTTTTTGTCTGCTTTTAGTATTACTAGTACTATATCCTTAACTCTAATCTGGTAGTTAGGTCTCTTGCTTAATATATCTGCTTAGCTATTTATTCTTCCTTTGTAATGTTTGATCCTGTAATTGTATTATGAGAGTGTCTTGGCCTAGTGTGCCTATTATTGTGTGAGTGTTTTTGTGGTGGTAAAGAATATCAGGTTTATGTGGTCTAATTTGACTAATACCTAGTATTTTACTCTCTCTAGGTATAGTCTCTATACTTTAAATGCTAATATTATGGCTAGTAGTTCTTTATTATAGATATTATAATTAAGTTCTGCTAGTATTATCTTTTGTGATTAAAAGGTGATTGGTTTAGGTCCTCTAATTCTGTTGGTGATGATTTCTTGTGTGAGTTGTGCCCTGATTATGTAGTCTGATGTATCTGTTTCGACTATAATAGGTAATTCCGGATTGAAGGTATGAATGATTGGTCTTGCTTAGAATAATTCTTTTAGTCCCTTGAATGATTTATCTGCTGCTTTGTTTTATTCTTAAACTTGATCTTTCTTTGTTAACCGGTTGAGTCTTGCTGTAATCTTGCTGAAGCTATCTATACTTCTTTGGTAATAGTTATATAGTCCTAAGAATTGTTGTACTTCTTTAATAGTTTTGAGTTAAGGCTATTCTAAGATACTCCTGATCTTTTCCTTTTTTATACTAAAATTGTTATTACTAATGATGTACCTAAGAAACCTAGTTTCTTATATATGGAATTTGTACTTCTTGAGTTTAAGAGTTATTTTAGCTTCTTTGAGCTTTTCTAGTATTTTTTGTATGTGTCTTGTATGTTCTTCTTCTGTTTTGGAGAAGACTAGGATGTTATCTAAGTATGTGATAATGAATGTGTTGAGGTATTCTTCTAAAATGCTAAAGATAAATTGTTGGAAGGATGTTGGTGTATTGGTTAATCCGAATGGTATGACTATGTATTTGTAATGTCTGAACTTTGTTCTGAATACTATTTTCTACTTGTCTCTATCTTTGATATGTAAGTGATTATATGTGTTGGTGATATTAAATTTGGTAAACTACTTTGCTCTATGAATTTGATCTTGAATCTCTTGGATTAATGGTAATGGGTGTTGGTCTTTGATGGTAATCTTGTTTAGTTATTTGTAATCTATGTAAAGATATAGCTTATTACCCTTCTTTGGTATGAATAGGATTGGATATCTTGTTGGTGATGTGGAGTGTTGAATGTAATCCTTTGCTAGGTTCTTGTTGATGTATTCCCTTAGTACCTGAGATTCCTTCTTAGATAACTGATAAATTGGTATGTGTCTTGGTTCTTTTCCCTTCTGAATTGGAATCTGATGGTTGTGTGGTCTATGCTCTGGTAGCTAGCTGATTGGTGGTGTTGTGAATATATTCTGGAACTCTTAGTATTCCTAAGGTAGTTCTGGTGCTCCTTCCTTTGTTGTGTAAAGGGATTTCTTGTGGTGTACTATGATATATTCTTTAAGTTTATTATTACTTATATTGGGTTGTTGCTCTAACTCCCTGATGATGCTCGTGTTATTGGTCTTATAGACCCTGCCCTTAGGTCGAAAGATTATATTAGGCTTCTTATCCTATGGTCTTCTATAGGCTCCTACTCTTGATCTGGTGCCTTGGTTTGTTAGTGGTTGACTGCTCTATTATCAGTTTGCTATCTTATATTTATAGTTAATAAAATCGATCTATTAAGTACCCTAATGGATTGCTGGATTATAGTGTTTAAGCCATAGTATTCCTAGTACTATATTGTATCCTCCTAGATTTATAATATTGAACTCTATTGATTCTAGATAGTTTCTGATAATTATAGGTAATGGCCTAGATTTGTGAGTTATCCTTAGTCCTAGGCTTTCTTTATTAAGCCTTGTGATTAGTATTACTCTTATTTTCTAGTATAGCTATACTTATAGTTGATATATGTAGTGTGGGTCTATGAAGTTTCTATATACTCCTAAATCAATTAGTATTTTAGTTGGTTGTAGAAGGATGTTTGCTTTGATTTTGAGGTGTGCCCCTTACTTGGTAGTTGTAAGTTACTGGAAAGTTGGTTTCTACTTAGGTAGTTTCTTTTATTTTGGTACTAGCTTAGTATAGGCTAGTACTATCCTTTTCTAATTATATTCCTTATAATCCTTCTTATAGTAGTGATTGGTTATTATATATTGGTATTATGGGTGTTGTTTAAACCCTATATAAGTATATAGCTTGTCTCTATATAGATATAATCCTTCTGTGTTAATTGGTCTTGGCTATTTCTAAAGCTAGTGCTTAAGCTTATCTTGTTTGATTTTTGCTTGGCTTAAGATCTCTTGTAGTTCTTAGTAGAGTTATCTAACTCTCTCTTTGTTGTTTGTTATAGTATTATTATTGATCTTGGGAGATTCTATAGGTGTTTATGTGGCTTTCTAAGCTCTAAAAGTATTACTTTGGGGTATTATAGCTCTGTTTGTTGCTATAGATCCTGGTTGGTCTGTTTATTGACTTATGGCTGTTAGTGCCTATGTATCTATAGATATATATCTTGTGTGGCCTTAGGTCTTGGGTTGTGGTTCTTCTGCGGCTATATCTCTATATATATTATTAGTCTACTTAATTTCTATGAATTTGTTACTATTATATCTTTTTACTATTTCCTATGTTATGTAGAGTTATTAAGCCTTCCCTTTGTTTTTAAGGCTGGTGATATTATAGGCTTCTTAGTCTTGGGTAGCTTTAATCTATTATAGGTGATTGCTCTTATTTTAGTAATCCTGTGATATATATCCTGGTTTCCTATATAAGAAATATAGGTATTATTCCTTCTAATACTTTTATTCTTTATTAGGTAGTCTTACTGTATCAAGCTCTATAGGTTGTGGTCTGTAGGGGTTATTATATAACTCTCTAGGCTATTATTAGTAGGCTCTTGATTGTGGATGGTATGGTTGGCTAGAATTACTTTTTTATTATTTACTCTCTTACTGTTACTATACTCTCTTATAGAGTTGGTTATTGAATTTGATTGCTATCTTAATAAGTTTGCTTAGTTTATTAGGTCTATTAATTTATATAAGTTTATTTTTAACTTCTTCCTTTAATCTATGCTTAAATAGCTAAATATAGGTGTTATTATCTATATCTAGGTATAAGATGATTTGTTAGAATTCTGTTATATAGCTACTGGCTGAGCTGGTTTATTGCAGTCAATTAAGCTTTCTTTCTGCTATATATACTATATCAATATCTCTAAAGGTCTATTTAAGTTTCTACTTGAATTTATTGTAAGACCTAAAGATATCCTTCATTGTGTCACTTTATTTTTTTATTAGTTTCTTATTAAACTCCTGGATATAGGGTTTAAACCAGTTAAATACCTATCCCCTTAAGTAAGTAGATATATAAATAACTTTATCTACTTCCTTGGAGTAGTAAATAATACAAAGTTACATTTCCATTTAAGTCAGGAAGCTTTAAAGCTAAGTTTAAGCTCCTTTAAAGAATACAGGCTTTAGTAGTTTAACTACTAGTGCTAAGCAGTTATTCAGGGTAATAAGTTGCTCCTAGAGCTAGCTTACTATTACTATAAGTTACTTATTAGTAGGTGTTACTATTATAGGTGGTGTAATAGATACTATAATCCACTATCCTCCTTGGTTATTGGCTACTTTGTTTGGTGCTATACTAATTACTAATTTCATATATGTTCCGTAAAGATAGGATAATTAATGTATTATATAATACTCTATGGTTATAGTAAGTATTATTTATTAGGGCTTCTACTTACTAAGTAGATACTTAATCCTTAAGTCGCCGATTCGTAATTATATTGTTGCTAGTTAATATTAGGCCTTATATAGGCTTGGGTCTATAGAATAGACTTAAAGGGGGCTGTGTCTAAGAGGGTGTTACCTAGTTAAGCTATACTTAGTTTCTAAGTCGAGAGACTAGAGACTAAGGATACCTCTTTCTAGTAGGGTTTATCTTATATAAAACTGATAGGTAAATAAACTGTTGGGTTCTAAGTAATAATATATAGATTGATCGTGAAGAACTAAGTATATATGGGTAATGACTATCTTTATATACTAAGTCCTTCCTATCTATTGCTTGGGTCCCATCCTACTACTAGGATAAGATCCCATCCTACTGCTAGGGTGGGTTAGTGCCTGATCACTGAGGGTTATGCCTCACGTGATCATGTTGAATATGCTATGTTATTATAGCAGAGTAATAGCTAATGTGCCGAGGCGGCCCTAACTGGCTCCCTGCGTATTGGGTTCATTTTGCTTAGGCGGTGACCGAATATGGTGTAGTCGGAGGGAGTGGAGGTTTATCATATAGAGCAACCTAGGTACTAGACTTCCCGTCCTGACTCATTCTGCCGACTGCTTGCTCAGTCCTAGCTCAGTAAGCCTTGACTAGTCACGTATCCCGTGGCTTATTTCATGCTTCCTAGGAACGGTTGGTTCCTATCTCTTTTCTAAGGTTTTGATCAAGTAGGTCTGTAATACTATAATCTTACCAAAGCTATTTATACTTCTTCGGTAATAGTTATATAATCCTAAGAATTATTATACTTCTTTAATAGTTTTAAGTTAAGGCTATTCTAAGATACTCCTGATCTTTTCCTCCTCTATGCTGAAACTGTTATTACTAATGATGTATCTAAGAAACCTAGTTTCTTATATATAGAATTTATACTTCTTAAGCTTAAGAGTTATTTTAGCTTCTCTAAGCTTTTCTAGTACTTTTTGTATATATCCTATATATTCTTCTTCTGTTTTAGAGAAGACTAGGATATTATCTAAGTATATAATAATGAATGTGTTAAGGTATTCTTTTAAAATACTAAAGATGAATTGTTGGAAAGATGCTGGTATATTAGTCAATCTAAATAGTATGATTATATATTTATAATATCTGAATTTTGTTCTGAATACTGTTTTCTACTTATCTCCTTCTTTGATATATAAGTAATTATATATATTAGTAATATTAAATTTAGTAAACTACTTTACTCTATGAATTCTATCTTAAATCTCTTAGATTAATAGTAATAGGTATTAGTCTTTAATAGTAATCTTATTTAGTTATCTATAATCTATATAAAGATATAGCTTATTACCCTTCTTTAGTATAAATAGGATTAGATATCCTATTAGTAATATAGAGTATTGAATATAACCTTTTACTAGGTTCTTATTGATATATTCTCTTAGTACCTAAGATTCCTTCTTAGATAACTAATAAATTAGTATATATCTTAGTTCTTTTCCCTTCTGAATTAGAATCTAATAGTTATGTGGCCTATACTCTAGTAGCTAGCTAATTGGTGGTACTATGAATATATCCTAGAACTCCTAGTATTCCTGAGGTAGTTCTGGTACTCCTTCCTCTATTATATAAAGGGATTTCTTATGGTATACTATAATATATTCTTTAAGTTTATTATTACTTATATTAGGTTATTACTCTAACTCCCTAATAATACTTATATTATTAGTCTTATAGACCCTACCCTTAGGTTAAAAGATTATATTAGGCTTCTTATCCTATGGTCTTTTATAGGCTCCTACTCCTAATCTGGTACCTTAGTTTATTAGTGGTTAACTACTCTATTATTAGTTTGTTATCTTATATTTATAGTTAATAAAATTAATCTATTAGGTATCCTAATAGATTACTAGATTATGGTATTTGAGCCATAATATTCCTAGTACCACATCATATCCTCCTAGATTTATAATATTAAACTCTATTGTTTCTAGATAGTTTCTGATAATTATAGGTAATGGCCTAGATTTATGAGTTATCCTTAGTCCTAGGCTTTCTCTATTAAGCCCTATGATTAATATTACTCTTATTTTCTGGTATAGCTATACCTATAGTTGATATATATAACATAGGTCCATAAAGTTTCTATATACTCCTAAATCAATTAACACTTTAACTAGTTATAGAAGGATATTTATTTTAATTTTAAGATATACCCCTTACTTAGTAGCTATAAGTTACTAGAATATTAGCTTCTACTTAGGTAGTTTCTTCTATTTTAGTACTAGCTCTATATAAGTTAATACCACTTATTTCTAATTATACTCTTTATAATTCTTTTTATAGTAATAATTAGTTATTATATATTAATATTATAGGTATTACTTAAACCCTATATAAGTATATAGCTTATCTCTATATAGGCATGATCCTTCTATATTAATTAGTCTTAGCTATTCCTAAAGCTAGTACTTAAGCTTATCCTATTTAACTTTTACTTAGCTTAATATTTCTTTTAGTTCCTAGTAAAGTTATCTAACTCTCTCTTTATTGTTTATTATAATATTATTATTAATCTTAGGAGATTCTATAGGTATCTATATAGCCTTCTAGGCTTTAAAGATATTGCTTTAGGGTACTATAGCTTTGTTTATTACTATAGGTCCTAGTTAGTCCATCTGTTAACTTATAGCTACTAGTACCTATATATCTATAGATATATATCCTATATAGCCTTAGGTCTTAGGTTATAGTTCTTCTATAGCTATATTTTTTTATATATTATTAGTCTACTTGATTTCTATAAATTCGTTATTATTATATCTTTCTACTATCTCCTATATTATATAGAGTTATTAAACCTTCTCTTTGTTTTTAAGGCTAGTAATATTATAGGCTCCTCTATCTTAGGTAGCTCTAATCTGTTATAGGTAATTACTCTTATTTTGGTAATCCTATGATATATACCCTAGTTTCCTATAAGAGAAATATAGGTATTATTCCTTCTGATACTTCTATTCTTTATTAGGGAGTCTTACTATATTAAGCTCTATAGGTTATAGTCTATAAGGGTTACTATCCTAAGCCCTTGGTTATAGTTGTTTGTTATTGAATTAGTAGCCTCCTTGTCCTAGGTTCTTTTTCTAGTATTTAACTTCTTTCTTTTCTATTTATTAGTTATAGTACTAGTTATCTATTTTAATAGTAAGGTTAATAAGTTAGTTTATAGTATTTAGTTAGTTAATATATGCTAACTTATCTTTGATATAGGACTTTAGTCCTTATATATATTATAGAATAAGTATATAATCATCTTAGCCTAAAGTAGTGGTGACTTATATAAATTATGTGGTATATGTGTTGGTGGAGTTGATTTATTATAGTGATGCTAGCTTTTATTTAGTATTAATAGTTATATTAATTTCTCTGAATATTTTGTTTATATAGTCTAGGAACTTAGTATAGCTTATGAATATGTTAGTTGTGGTTATGCTTTATTCTGATCTAGGCTTTTTATAGTATTCTCTAATATATACTTTAAACTAGTCCTATACTTAGCCTTTTAGATAGGTGGATATAAAGATAATCTTACTTTCTTTACTATTTAATTATTATTGGTTTATATTGAGGTGTATCTGTATCTATGTAAGGAATCCTTATAGTTTTAACCTAGTATTGTTAAAGCTTTTTGTTTTAGGTAGCTTAACTATTTAGATACTAGTAATTAAAATAGAGGTAATTACTTAAGTATCTAGTTACTATAAGTAGTCCCTTATTTTATTAATGACTAAGGTTTGATTCTATTTATTACCTTAAGTATTTTCTATAAAGGCTTCTAAGGTTCTCTTTAATTAAGTAAGCTAATTATCTATCTGGTCTTACTAGTCCTTATTATTTCTTGTAGTGGGTTATCTCTTACTAATTAATATAGTAGGTACTATTTTTATATAATATTCTGTAAAGATAGGATAATTAATATGTTATATAATACTCTGTGGTTATAATGAGTATTGTTTGTTAAGGCTTCTACTTACTAAGTAGATACTTAATCCTTAAGTTGCTGATTTATAATTGTATTATTACTAATTGATGTTAGGCCTTATATAGGCTTGGGTCTATAGAATAGACTTAAAGGGGGCTGTGTTTAAGAGGGTATTACCTAGTTAAGCTATACTTAGTTTCTGAGTTGAGAGACTAGAGACTAAGGATACCTCTTTCTAGTAGGGTTTATCTTGTATAAAACTGATAGGTAAATGAACTATTGGGTTCTAAGTAATAATGTATGGATTGATTGTGAAGAACTAAGTATATATGGGTAATGATTGTTTTTATATACTAAGTCCTTCCTATCTATTACCTAGGTCCCATCCTACTGCTAGGATAAGATCCTATCCTACTGCTAGGGTAGGTTAGTGCCTGATTACTGAGGGTTATACCTTACGTGATTATGTTAAATATGCTATATTGTTATGGCGGAGTAATAGCTAATATGCCGAGGCGGCCCTAACTGGCTCCCTGCGCACCGGGTTTGTTTTGCTTGGGTGGTGACTGAATATGGTGTAGTTGGAGGGAGTGGAGGTTCATTATGTAGAGTAACCTAGGTACTGGACTTCCCGTCCTGACTCATTCTGCTGACTGCTTGCTTAGTCCTGGCTTAGTGAGCCTTGACTGGTTATATATCCTGTGGCTTGTTTTATGCTTCCTGGGAACGGTTAGTTCCTATCTCTTTTCTAAGGTTTTGATCAAGTAGGTCCGTAACACTATTCCTTAATAAATATTTTAATAATAGGTTATAATAGACTTATATTAAATACTAGATATATTTATATACTAATAAGTAGATTAAGCTTATAAATATATAGGCTTATAGCTTCTAGGATATAAAATAAGCTTAGGTTCTTCTAGTCTAGCTTCTTCTAGGGATATAAGATCTTAATATTCTTAGTATTTAGCTAAACTAATTATCTAAGTAGGTAGTAATAAATAGATATATAATAATAATTTATTTATATCTTATAATAAGCTTATATAAATAAGATCTTAGTATAAATATAAATAATTAGGTCTTATATATATTTAATAAACTTCTTAATATCTTAGGTAATAAGATAATTATTTAGTAAGATAGGTTTAAATCTAATATAAGAGTAGAATCTATAATTAGTATAAAATAAGAATATTTATATACTCTTAGAATAATATAAGTTTATAATAAATTTAGCTAATAATAATTATTCTAATTAATTATCTTATAGATAGGATATATATACTTAAAGATACTATTTTAGGATAATATTTATATACTTAGTTTAACTATTAATCTTAGGATAATAGATAGTTAATAATAAGTTTATAATCTATAAATATTTTATTAAGTATTTCTAGAATAAGATTATAAATTATAGGTCTTAATTAAATATAATAATATTTAATAGATTATATAATTTCTAGATATAATAAATATATAAATAAATAACCTCTTTAATATTATAGGTTCTCTTATAATAAATAAAATACTTTATCTTTATTAAGTAATCTACTATAATAAGGATTATATTATATCTATAGCTTTATAATAGATATATAATAAAATCTATACTAATATCTTACTAAGCTCTTTTAAGTATTAGTAGTTATCTTAGTAAGCCTTAATAAATCTTATAAATAAGAGTAATTTAGTAATAGATATAATAGTTCTTTATCTAATTACTTATATACTAATATACTTAAGATTAATAATATTCTTAGAATAATAGTTTATAAATCTTTAATTAACTAAGTGTTACGCAACGCTCTGTGGTCATAGTGAGTATCGTTCGTTAGGGCTTCTACTTGCTAAGTAGACACTCAATCCTCGAGTCGCCGATTCGCAACTGTACCGTTGCCAGTTGATGTTAGGTCTTATATGGGCTCGGGTCTATAGAATAGACTTAAAGGGGGCTGTGTCTAAGAGGGTGTTGCCTAGTCAAGCTATACTTGGTTTCTGAGTCGAGAGACTAGAGACCAAGGATACCTCTTTCTAGTAGGGTTTATCTTATACGAAACTGATAGGTGAATGAACTGTTAGGTTCCAAGTAACAATATATAGATTAATTGTAAAGAACTAAATACATATAGGTAATAACTATCTTATATATCTAATCCTTCCTATCACTTGATGAGTCCGGGACTCATCACTTGATATTCTCCGGGCTCATCAGTTAATAAGTGGGTCTCATCGCCCGATAAGTCGTCACGTAATCCTCGTCTGTGGGATCCTAATGCTCCCAGGATCCTGCTGTTCATACAATACTAGTGGCTACTACCTATCATAGGATACCGGTATTCTTAGGATAACTAGTATCCTGCGGAATCCTTTAATTGTGGTATATCCTAGGATACTCCTGTTTGTGTAATAGCTGTTATCACACAAAACCATAACCTATATATTATTATAGGATATTCTTTTATCCTAGGGATCCCTAATCCCTATAATACTGTTTATCCTGTGATAGGACCTTTCTTGCGTTACTTTCCTAAGTCATGGTCTTTCTATTGCGATCCTATATTATTCTGTATTGTCTGGGTATAACAGAATAGCTATAGTTCCTAGAACTATGCCTTCTATGTGATCTATACATTAGATAATTCGGTTAGGTCTCGTTGCCCTGCAGGAGTACAACCCCTATAGGTCTATAATATTACCCCCTCCTTTCCTGGATCTTTGCCCTTAAAGATTTTTTTATAATTGTCTATCCCCCTGTAGGTAAGTATTGGTTGTTTCTGATTTTTCTTATATTTTTCTGACTATATCTTCTAAGGCTTCTATCCGTAAGAATGCTTTATCCTAATATATTATAGACAAGGGTTATTAATCTGTTGTCCCTTATGATTGTTATGTTTGTCTTAAGTGAGTGTGTGTTCGGTCTGACTGTTCAGATTATTATAGTAGTTGTGTGAAAGGTGGTGGTGGTGTGAAGTGTATTATATCCTGTCCTACCTATTCTAATGCCGAATGGTGTTGTTTGGTTAAAATTTAAGGGGAGATTACTAATAAGTGTTGGGCTGCTCTTTAGGCTAGCTAGGATGTTATGGCTGCTGTGATGTGTCTTGAGCGTCAGGAAGTGTTACTTAAGAAATATACCGGTAACTTTATTACCTATGATTTTAAAGATATTGCTGAATTAGAAGAACTCGAGTGTCGTGAAAAGGATGAACTGGATCGGCTCGAGAAGGAATATGTTGATGCTGATTGTTCCGAAAATGAATGTAAAGCTAAGACTGCTTTGGCTGTTGGAGAGTATTCTGGTCTTGCTGGTGTTGAGGATGCTTAACTTTTTGTGGCTATATTAGAGGATCCTACTCTAATGTAGATGATTGTGTCTGCGGACTGGAGCGGCGTCAATTTTGATGCTTTCTTAGTTGCTGTCTCTTATGGGTTCTCTTCGCCTTTTGGTAATATTGTTGAACTAGCTGGTGGTAGCCCCTTAAGTTCTTGATTGGTTCCTATGTGTTTTCTTTGGTAGGGTACCCTTGCTATTTTATTAGGAGTTGTTGCTGACTGTTTTTTTATCGGTCTGCTAGGATTTCTTCTACTTTATATTCCTGTTTATTAGCGTCTTCGATTTCAACATTGGTAGTGATTGGTGTGTTCTTTGGTGCTTTTTCTAGTAGCGAAATATGAAAAACTAGGTATATTTGTTTTATGCTTTCTGGTAACTGTAATTGGTAGTTAACTAGTCCTGTCCTTTCTTCGATTGTGAAAGGCCCTAATTTTCGGTGGTCGAGTTTCTTGCTAGGTTGTTTGGTTTTGATGTTTTTTTGTAGGAGGTATACTCTCTCCCCCTTTTTAAGTATAGGCCCTTCTTTATGGTTTTTGTTGTAGTGACTTTTTATTTGTAGATTAAAGAAGTCGAGGTCTTATACTATCTGACTGTATAATTGCTTGATGTTTGTAGCCAGAATTTGTAATAATTCCACTATAGT